>NW_009649053.1:16375-16685 GCF_000708025.1 Charadrius vociferus | reverse complement strand
TGCGGCGCTGAGTCACGCGAGGGCAGCATCAGCTCTGTCCCCCTGTGTCCCCCCCCAAAACCCCCGAGCGGGAAGCACAGCCGGCACCTGAGCATCCCCTCTCGGGGGTGCCGGGGGGGCAAACGGAGGCCAGAGGGGAGCAGGAGGACCCCCAGGAAGGATGGAGGGGTTTTTTTAGGGGGAGCGGGGGGTGAACGACTGGTTCTGCGGAGGAGTGACAATGTCATGTGCCGAGATACGGCGGCGGCGCGGGACTCCGATTAGTCGCCGGCGTTTCGAGGGTTGAAAGCCAAGGCCGATAGAGGAGATA
>NW_009649053.1:15690-16286 GCF_000708025.1 Charadrius vociferus | reverse complement strand
CGGTCCCCCCTCGGGGGGGGGGCCCCCGCCGGCACGGCTGTCCCCTTCCTCCTCCTCCTCCTCGGGGCAGTGTCACTCCCTGGGGACAACGGCGGTGGGCATGCCATGGGCTGGAGCATCCCTGCGCTCCTTGGGGACCAAGGGGGATCCGAGTACTCGCGCCGGCCGGCAATGCGGGGGGTGAAGCGTGGCGGAGCGAGTCAGGGGAGCGTGTGAGACCCTTCCCCGAGCCCCCGGGCTGGGGGACAAGCCCTGTCCCCTGGGATGGGGTCGGAGGGGACCTGGCTCTTCCCACTGGCAGCGTTTCCCCGAGGTGGTGGCAGCTGAGTGGCTGTGGCAGGGTGAGCGATGGAGAGAGCGATGGAGAGAGCAGAGGAGAGCGCACAGGGGAGAGCAGAGGGGAGAGCGATGGAGAGCGATGGAGAGCGATGGAGAGCGATGGAGAGCGATGGAGAGCGATGGAGAGCGATGGAGAGCGATGGAGAGCGATGGAGAGCGATGGAGAGCGATGGAGAGCGATGGAGAGCGATGGAGAGCGATGGAGAGCGATGGAGAGCGATGGAGAGCGAGGGAGGGCGCAGAGGGGAGAGCGAGGG
>NW_009649053.1:10293-11481 GCF_000708025.1 Charadrius vociferus | reverse complement strand
CGCGCCGAGGGGGGGCCCCCAACGCGCAACCCCGTCCTGCGCCGCCGGGAAGAGGGGAAAGAAGGAGGGGGGACACGGACACACAGGCGACACACGTCGCGGCCCCCGTCCCCCCCTGGGGGGGAGCGGGAAGGAGGGGTTGCTCGTCTCCATGGGGTTGCCCATGGGGTGGCGTGCGGGGAACCCGGGAGGAGGAGGAGGAGGAGGAGGAGGAGGAGGAGGAGGAGGAGGAAGGCAAGTGGGTGCTGCCCATATACTCACTACACGGAGCAAACCCGGTAAGGAGAGACTCACTTGAGGGAAAGCCGCGGATCACCGTACGGGGCGTAAGGTGAAATGTTTAGTATAAACTCCTTGGGAGGGTAGGAGCTCCATTTCTGCTGCACTGTGTTGTCATTGTTATTCCAAAAGTCTCTGTCTAGATCGCTACAGCGGCCGGAGACCAGGGGAGAAAGAAAAAGGGAAATACAAGAGAGAGAAGCTGAATTCCTGCGAGAAAGGGAGGAAAAAGCAACCCTCCGCCCCCGGAGCGCCGGGATCCTGCGGAGAGAGAGACGGGGCGCGCGGCCGCCCACCCCTCGGACACCGACACAGACAAACGCACACAAACACACACGGACAGAGGGACGGACGGACGGATGGACGGACGGAGCAGGGCAGAGCTGCGGAGAGATAGGAGCGGGGCGGCTCCGTCGGCTGGGAAGGAGAGAAGGATGGAGCGGGGTTAGAGAGGTGCCAGCGAGCGCGGTGTCCCCGGCACGCGTGTCCCCGCGTCCTCGGCACGCGGGTCTGTACGTCCTCGCCTCCTCAGCAGCCACATCCTGGCCGGGTTAACCGTGACGCTGCTGCATGTTGGGAGACCCCTCCGGGTCCTTCTCCTGCCGAACCAGCCCGCCGCCGGCACCGGAGCTTCAACCTCCTCCTTGCTCCGGCAAGTCGCCCGCGGTGCCCCGCTGGCCGGCACCAGCTGTGGTGGAGCCCAGCAGCTCCTCGCCGGCGCTGGAGGACTTGGAAAGCCACCGGAGGAATTGAAAAGCCACCGGTGCTCAGCTCTCACGCCCTTCGTCGATGCCCACCGGCAGCTCCGGGTTGAGCCCGGCTGCAGGGAGCCACGGAGGGAGAGCCGTGCGTGCTACGCCATCAGGAAGGGAATATGCCTCCCCTCCGGTCCCGGCCGGGAGCAGCTTG
>NW_009649053.1:7811-9227 GCF_000708025.1 Charadrius vociferus | reverse complement strand
ACCGCAAGGGATGGGGACAAACCGCCAGCGCTGCACCTCCATCAGCCGGAGGGTTTGATGGGGATTTTGCCCCTTTTCCCTTACAGCCTCCTGGTCGCCGGGCTCCATCCCACCGAGCCGGGCACTAAAAGTCTCGAAAATTTCATCCCTCTGCTCTTACAAACCAGCAAAGGCATGGGGGAGACGCTGGCCCGGCCACCCTGGCTGCTGGCCACCGTCCCCAAGGGGCTGGAGGGGGGCTCGTACCCCGCGTCACCCCAAGGACGGAGAGGCAGTACCCTTCCACAGCCTCACCGGGGGAGGGAGGGAGGGAGGGAGGAGCGGGTAATTTTAGGATTAATTGAACCTGAATTAATTGAGTTCACCTTCCCCACCGAACGGGAAGAGCTGCCATATGATAACGAAGCAGGCGCTCGCTCCTAACTGGGGCTTGTAATCAGGGCACTTCACTCTGATTTCCGCCGGCAGGTTCAGCGTGCCGCTGCTCCCATCCAGGGCGGACAAGAGCGCAATTAATGCCAATTAGCCAACAATTAGGAGGGGAGGTTGCTCTGCGCAGGTGCGGGGAGGCCGAGGTGGGATGGGAGCAGCTGCCGGAGCAGGCTGGGGCTGGGAACCAGCCCTCCCACCATGGTGGCACTGGCCCTGCGAGCATCCCTCCTGCCGGGAGGATGCAGCCCTGCACGCAGCCCGCTCGTGCAACGGGGAGTATTTCTCCTTCTCCCCGGTCTCATCACCTCTGCACGGAGCCACGTCCTTGGCAGCGCCGCATCAAAGGACTCCCTGCACCCGCAGCACGGGCGTCCTTGGACAGCCATGGGCGAGTCCTGCTGGGAGCTGCAGGGATGCCTGACCTTCTTGGATGCCCACGGGCTAATCCTGATGGGATCTACAGAGATCTGAATCTCCTTGGATGCCCATGGGCTAATGCTGATGGGATCTGCAGGGATGCTGGATCTCCTTGGATGCCCATGGGCTAATCCTGCTGGGATCTGCAGGGATGCTGGATCTCCTTGGATGCCCACGGGCTAATCCTGATGGGAGCTGCAGGGATGCTGGATCCCCTTGGATGCCCACGGGCTAATCCTGATGGGATCTACGGAGATGCTGGATCCCCTTGGATGCCCATGGGCTAATCCTGATGGGATCTGCAGAGATGCTGGATCTCCTTGGATGCCCATGGGCTTAATCCTGATGGGATCTACGGAGATGCTGGATCCCCTTGGATACCCGTGGGCTAATCCTACCGGGATCTGCAGAGATGCTGGATCTTCTTGGATGCCCATGGGCTTAATTCTGCCAGGAGGCACAGGGATGCCCAACCTCCTTGGATGCCCATGGGCCACCCTGGAAGGCGTCAGCCCTGAGCGCTGTGCTCAGCGTTGTCCCCAGCTGGCCACAGCCCAGTGCTCGTGG
>NW_009649053.1:4995-6373 GCF_000708025.1 Charadrius vociferus | reverse complement strand
TGTCTCGTTTCGTGTTGCTTCCCCTTCCCCTTCTCCTTCCGAATCGCCATCTCTTCCCCTTGTCCATCCCTTCCCCCTTCCTCTTCCCCTTCCCCTTTGCCTTCCTAATGCCCATCCCTTCCCCTTCCCCTTCCCTATCCCTTCCTCATGCCCATCCTTTCACCTTCTTCATCCTCTTCCCCTTTTCCTTCCTCTTCCCCACCTCTTCCCCTTCCCCTTTGCCTTCCTAATGCCCATCCCTTCCCCTTCCCCTTCCCTATCCCTTCCTCATGCCCATCCTTTCACCTTCTTCATCCTCTTCCCCTTTTCCTTCCTCTTCCCCACCTCTTCCCCTTCCCCTTTGCCTTCCTAATGCCCATCCCTTCCCCTTCCCCTTCCCTATCCCTTCCTCATGCCCATCCTTTCACCTTCTTCATCCTCTTCCCCTTTTCCTTCCTCTTCCCCACCTCTTCCCCTTCCCCTTTGCCTTCCTAATGCCCATCCCTTCCCCTTCCCCTTCCCTATCCCTTCCTCATGCCCATCCTTTCACCTTCTTCATCCTCTTCCCCTTTTCCTTCCTCTTCCCCACCTCTTCCCCTTCCCCTTTGCCTTCCTAATGCCCATCCCTTCCCCTTCCCCTTCCCTATCCCTTCCTCATGCCCATCCTTTCACCTTCTTCATCCTCTTCCCCTTTTCCTTCCTCTTCCCCACCTCTTCCCCTTCCCCTTTGCCTTCCTAATGCCCATCCCTTCCCCTTCCCCTTCCCTATCCCTTCCTCATGCCCATCCTTTCACCTTCTTCATCCTCTTCCCCTTTTCCTTCCTCTTCCCCACCTCTTCCCCTTCCCCTTTGCCTTCCTAATACCCATCCCTTCCCCTTCCCCTTCCCCATCCCTTCCTCATGCCCATCCTTTCACCTTCTTCATCCTCTTCCCCTTTTCCTTCCTCTTCCCCACCTCTTCCCCTTTCCCTTCCCCATCCTGTTTCCTTCCCCTTTCCTCTTTCCTTCCCCTTTGCCTTCTTAATGCCCGGCCCTTCCCCATCCTTTCAGCTTCTCCATCCTCCTCCCCTTTTCCTTCCTCTTCCCCTCCTCTTCCTCTTCCCCTTCCCCTTCCTCTTCCCCATCCCCCTCCAGACAAGCCGTCCCCTTGTTTCCTCGCTCGATCCGTGCCCTTCCCATCGGGCTTTCCCCTTGGGGTCAGCCAAACCCGCACAGATTCACCCCAAAACAGCCGCCCTGGGGGGGAGGAGGGGCAGAAAACCCCCATCGCCACCCCCCGGGGGACCTTCCCTGCCTCCCCCCGCGGTCCCCACCCCGGCACAGCGCCTCCCCGGCATCCATCACCGCCGCCGAGCTCATGGCCACGCTGCCAGCGTGATGGGCGGGGGACCCCGCGGCG
>NW_009649053.1:0-1842 GCF_000708025.1 Charadrius vociferus | reverse complement strand
GCTCGGCAGAGGGGAGGCGGCGCCGGCGCCGGCCGCGTGTCACCGCGTGCCCATCTCCCCTAAACCGTGGGATTAACCGCCTGCGGAGCACGAGCGAGCTCCGGCCTTTGCGGCTCCGGAGGAAACACTCCAAAACCCGACCCCAGCGCAAGCGGGAGGCGCAGAAATCCGAGCTGGATTATTGCGCGCTCAGCGGCGAGTTAAGCCGGAGATCCCGTAAGATGTCAACGGATTCGACACGCGGCTGAGCGCCGGCAGCGGGGATGCGCTGGGAGGATGTGGTGGAACCAGAGGACTCGCACAGCCCAGCCTGGGGACATCCCGCGGTGCCACAGCCTCCTCCCTGCGTGGCCTTGGTACTCGTCTCTTTGGCTTCGTGCACTTTGGTGGCCTTCTGCTTCTCAGTGGCTTTGGGCATCTCGGTGGTCCTGTGCGTCCCGGTGGCTTTGGGCATCCCGGTGGCCCTGGGCATCTTAGTGGCTTCATGCACCACAGTGACTTCATGTATCTCGGTGGCATTGCACATCTTTGGTGGCTTCAGGCACCTCGGTGGCTTTGCACACTTTGGTGGCTTCGCACATCTTGGTGGCTTTGTGCACCCTGGTGGCTTTGCGCACCTCGGTGGCTTTGAACATCTTGGTGGTTTCATGCACCTTGGTGGCTTCATGCACCTTGGTGGCTTTGCAAATCTTGGTGGCTTCATGCACCTTGGTGGCTTCGCACATCTTGGTGGCTTTGTGGACCTTGATGGCCCTGCACATCTTGGTGGCTTTGCAAATCTCGGTGGTTTCATGCACCTTGGTGGCTTCACGCACCTTGGTGGCTTCATGTACCTTGGTGGCTTTGCAAATCTTGGTGGCTTCATGCACCTTGGTGGCTTTGCACATCTTGGTGGTTTTGTGGACCTCGGTGGCCCTGCACATCTTGGTGGCTTTGCAAATCTTGGTGGTTTTGCACATCTTGGTGGCTTCATACACCTCGGTGGCTTTTTGCACATCAGTGGCTTTGTGCACCTCGGTGGCCCTGCACATCTTGGTGGCTTCGTGCACCTTGGTGGTCCTGCACATCTTGCTGGCTTTGTGCACCTCAGTGGCTTTGCACATCCTGGTGGCTTCATGCACCTTGGTGGCTTCGTGCACCATGGTGGCCCTGCACATCTTGGTGACTTTGTGAACCTCCGTGGCTTTGCACATCTTGGTGGCTTTGTCCACCTCGGTGGCTTTGAACATCTCGGTGGCTTCGTGCACCTTGGTGGCCCTGCACATCTTGGTGGCTTTGCGCACCTTGGTGGCTTTGCACATCTCGGTTGCTTTGTCCATCCGGGTGGCCCTGTGCACGCTCCGCTCTCCAGGACAGACATCGCTCGAGTCCGGCACAGCGAGACCCCCACGCTCGAGGGCAGCTAAGCCCCTTTGCCCCCCGATGGCCTTCCCCCGACAGGGACACCCCGTCTCCCCATGCCCGTCCCGGCACTCAGACTCAACCGACAGCTCTACCGTCACCCCCAAGTCCCCACCGAAGCCACCGAAGCACGTGGCAGTGCTGGGAGGGCAAAGCACCCATGAAGGACACCCAGACGAGGGATTCAGCTCCTGGCCACTGTCCCAAGCCAAAGGCTCCTCCGTGGGACAGAGACTGGAAATCTCTTCCATGGGGTGGCAAGTGGCCGAGGGCTTTGGACCGACCAGCACGAGGGCTGGGACCGACCTCTCCGCAGGTTCTCCAGCGAGGACAGCCCTGGCTGAGCTCTCCGGGTGATATTTTTGGGTGCGGAACCCCAAAACGCCCAACTTGGGGCCAACCAGGGAAGGGCGGGCATGATGTCCACCGTCGTGGCTCCTC
>NW_009649052.1:166887-177106 GCF_000708025.1 Charadrius vociferus | reverse complement strand
TCAATTTGCCAATAACATGTATGTTTACTGGTCACTAAATAATGCACCATGGGCTTGGGGGTGTTTAGCACCTTTCACATCCCTCTGAAGTTTCTCAGAACTGGAGACACCTTGTTTCCCAGCTCAAAACTCTCTTATGCTGACGGCCTCCTTGCCCCAAAACCTCTGTTGCAAACACCCTGAATGGGGATCTAACGTAATGCTGCTGATGATAGAAACTTAATTGTAACAGGGTGTTTGCAGAAACATGAGACACTTCACAGTTGTTTTCTATTGTTCTTTCCTTGGTTACACATTTATTTTAAGTCTCTCATCATTTATTTGGCATTCAGAATGGTGTCATTACAGTTTGTACAGTTGTTTGCAGTACTAGGTGTACAAAATCAGTTGCACAGTTTGATCCAGAGCTTTACAAAAAAAGCTCCTAAATGTAACAGGAGAAAACAAATGGGTAGAAGAGGTCAGTTAATGAAAGTAAAAAAAAAAAATATTTTTTTTTGTTTTAAGAGATGTTTCACAAGGTTACAGCTCTAACAAGCAATTTCTTTAGCTGAAGGAGGACCACCAAGAAAAAAAAGTAGACTTTCTTTTGCTCTGTAACAGTCTTCAGCATAATTTTGCCCTTACTGTAACCTCTGCGGTTTGAAGAGCTGCTGTCAGATTAGAAATCATATTTGAAAATGTCTCTTACCAACATTGCAAATAGCAGATTATTAATATGGAAAGGGAGTAATGCAAATCTTGAACTTGCCAAATGTGCCTCACATACTTGATGCTATGCATATGATTTTAAGCACTGAGTTTGTGGGGATGACTTCTATGTGGAAATTTAAGCAAGTAAATCTTTGCAGATTCTGGCTTCATAGGGATGTGGACCCATGGGTTTTCCTCTTGTTTGTTACAACTTCCAAGATAATTTTGCATTTTTCTTGTTTACAACAATGAGCTTAATTGCTGTTGTTGAGCATCAAGTTCTGTAAGGGATTAGTTTTTAGGAAAAAGGGATTCTCACCAGGAGGCTGAGTTGCACCATTCATCCATTGAAAGGAAATATTTTACTTGTGTTTTAAATTAAAAATCAATATAATATTTCCTTAGCAATTTAGCATTTATAGAAATATTTACATTGTTTTTAGAATGAGAAAACAAAACAAAACTTGTTTACAGTGCATTAATCTAAATGCAAATTTGGCTCAAGTAGAAGAAGACTTTATAAAGGCTTCTAACCCTTACAAGGACATTGGTTAAGAAGAGTTGTCATTCACTGTACAAATAAAGAGCTGCAGCCAGTGGTTATGAATGGACTCATAAACTAATTTTTTTTCCTATTTATTTTCTTCTACCTTCCAGGTTTATGACAGGCCTCAAAAACATTCTGCTCTGCACTATGATCCAGGCCTCCAACAAGACTTCACCGGTGACACCTTAAAATCAAAGCACCAGCAGAAAAGTAGCAACCAGAACCATCTTGACTGGTCAGCAGGCTCCAATACTGGATCCACTTCTCAAAGTTGCTTCATCAACACAGAACCCAGTCGAGAAGCAGTTAGTGCCACCAAGGTCCCTGCTCCGGAGCCAGGAGTTTCCTTCAGCAAATCCCAAGCAAAGAAGTCCTGCACCAGCAGCACGTGGGGGCAGCTGTCAACCAGTAGTAAAGAGCTTGCCACTTGCAGTGCAGTCCCATCACCCAACAACATCAGCACGACTGCCCAGCCAAGCAGCGCCTCCGAGTGCAATGGACTTTTGCCTCTCAGTGATCAAGAGGGAGCTGTGCAGCTGGAGGCCTCCGATCAGCCCGCTGGGAGTACAAAGAAGAAGTCCAGCAAAAAAGATTTGATAAGTCAAACCATCCAAACCGCAGACATCGAATGGGTGAAGAGTGCTCAGAAAGCATTTGACAGCAAATCCCATGACAGCATGGAAGGGAAAAAGGAGCCTTACTCAATGGAAAGTGTGTTGGATACGTCACCCTTGAAGCAGAATCCCACTTCTGCTAGCAGTTGTGAAAGTGACACTAGTCACGTACGAATTACTATCCCAATAAAGACTCCGACAAAAGATACATCTGGCCACAAAAGGAAAAAGAGGCAATCCACAAAATCTTCCATGGAGAAAACTATCCAGGAGAAAAGCCTACCTTCTGTACTTGCCATGAGCAGTGAAGTAGCAAACAGGACTAGCTCTCAACCAGAGGGTAGTAAAAAAGATCTTCGAGCCACAAAGCCAGGGAAAGTGATTGAAAATGAGTCCCCTTTAGTAACTATCGACAGTGGTGTGCTCACTGACAAAGCTTCCCCCAACAGTGCTACCAGACTCAGAAAATCTCTAGCTGTGACATCCACTCTCCTGCCTACTGATCTTCACACAGCTGGCAAATTATCTGAGGTCCAACACCCCAAACTTGCAGCTAAGCGACGATGGACCTGCAGCAAACCTAAATCTATCCTTCGGGAGACCTCCGTGACAACATCTGAGAAGCTGATGGTGGAGCCTCCTTCAGCCTATCCCATCACACCATCCAGCCCTCTGTATACCAATACAGACAGTCTTACTGTGATCACACCCATCAAGAAAAAAAGAGGACGACCAAAGAAGCAGCCTTTGCTCACTGTTGAAACGATTCATGAGGGAACCTCCACCAGCCCAGTGAGTCCAATCAATTGTGAATTTCCAGGAACAAAGAAAAGGAAGAGGAGACGGAATCTGGCCAAGTTGGCCCAGATGGTCCCGGGAGAGGAAAAATCCATCAGTGAACTCAAATTTCACAAAAAGGTTGGGAAGCTTGGGGTCTTGGATAAGAAGACCATCAAGACCATTAATAAAATGAAGACCCTCAAGAGGAAGAATATTCTCAATCAGATCTTGTCCTCCTGCTCCAGCAGCATAGCTCTGAAAGCAAAAGTCCAGCCACCGTCTAGTGCTGGGACAACCACCATTGATGCCAGACTAGGGAAGCAGATCAATGTCAGCAAGAGGGGAACGATCTACATTGGTAAAAAACGGGGCAGGAAGCCAAGAGCAGAACTGCAGCCTCAGCCAGAAGAACCTAAGACAGCCATCAAGCACTCAAGGCCTGTTTCCAGCCAGCCAGAAAACCCAGCAGTGCCTTCCAACCTGCAGTCCCTTGTGGCATCGTCACCAGCAGCTATTCATCCGCTTTCGACACAGTTAGTGGGGACTAATGGCAACCTTAGCCCTGCAAGCACTGAAACAAATTTTTCAGAGTTAAAAACTATGCCAAATCTTCAACCTATCAGTGCTCTTCCTACAAAAACCCAGAAAGGAATGCACAGTGGAACTTGGAAGCTGTCTCCACCGAGGTTAATGGCTAATTCACCTTCCCACCTCTGTGAAATAGGTTCTCTGAAAGAGGTCACACTGTCGCCGGTGAGTGAGTCTCACAGTGAGGAAACCATACCCAGTGACAGTGGGATAGGTACAGACAACAACAGCACTTCTGACCAAGCTGAGAAAAGCTCAGAATCCCGCCGGAGATACTCCTTTGATTTCTGCACCCTGGACAATCCAGAGGCTATCCCATCTGACACCAGCACAAAGAACAGGCATGGCCACCGGCAGAAACATCTTATTGTGGATAACTTTCTCTCTCATGAGAGTATTAAAAAGCCAAAGCACAAGAGGAAAAGGAAAAGCCTGCAGAACAGAGATGACCTCCAGTTTCTGGCAGACCTTGAAGAACTCATCAATAAGTTTCAAGTGTTCAGGATTTCCCATAGAAGTTACACATTTTATCATGAAAATCCATATCCCAGCATCTTCAGGATTAATTTTGATCACTACTACCCTGTGCCGTATATCCAGTACGACCCATTGCTCTATCTTCGCAGGACCTCTGACATGAAGTCTAAGAAGAAGCGTGGTAGACCTGCCAAAACCAATGACACCATGACAAAGGTGCCTTTTTTACAAGGGTTCGGTTACCCTATTCCCAGTGGGAGTTACTATGCACCCTATGGAATGCCTTACACATCAATGCCTATGATGAATCTTGGTTACTATGGTCAGTATCCAGCTCCTTTGTACCTGTCTCACACGCTCGGAGCGGCTTCCCCATTTATGAGACCTACTGTGCCCCCACCCCAATTCCATGCAAGTTCTCATATGAAGATGTCCACCACTGCCAAGCATAAAGTGAAACATGGAATGCACTTACAAACACCTGTGGGAATGGGCCTTGGAGACATGCAGTCCTCTTTGGCTCCTCCAAAGGTTGGAGGAACAAGCATTTCAAGTGGCCGACTTCACAAAAGGAAACACAAACATAAGCACAAGCATAAGGATGAGTGGATATTGGGGACACGTGAAGATCTGAGTGGTCTCTTTGCTAGCAAGTCCGCTGGTTTCTCCAACCATGTAATCAATGAAAGGCTAAGCGGCTCAGATAAAGACCTCTCCTTGCTCAATGAGAAAAGCAAGCATAAGGAGAAGCAGAAGCACCAGCATTGTGAAACTGGACACAAAGGCTCAAAGAGTAACTTTGAAGTGGATACGCTGTCTACGTTATCACTTTCTGATGCCCAGCAGTGGACACAGAGTAAAGATAAAAGTGACTCAAGCAATGATCCCATTGACTCCTGCAAAAAGAGATACTCTGGTAATACTGAGAGTAATGGAAGGTCAGAGTCCCTGGACATGTTTGGTGAAATGAATTCCTCAAGTGAGAAGCGGGACAATGATGCAAGTGGGAATAAAAGAAGAAGCTTTGAAGGGTTTGGAACTTACAGGGAAAAGGACATTCAGCCCTTCAGGACAAATAGGAAGGACAGAAGTACTTATGAATCTTCAGTCTCTTTAGGTAAGCTCTGCTTTATTCTATTTTACCTTGCTGCATTTAAATTTTAATGCTGAACAAAGAGGAACTTGCCATTTACAGCAAATATGTTTATGAGTCAATAATTTCTCTGGCATTTTGTAATTGACTCCCATTCTGCATCCAAACTTTGGGGACATTGACAAGAAAGTTGGCCACACATTAAGCCAAAATCTTTAAAAGTTTTGAGTTGTTACACAGCGTTTTTATAAATATTTTTCCTGCCTCTGCCTATCTCTCATAGCTTGTTGCACTTCCTCCAAAAATCTCACCTTTGCATTTTGCAACAGCAGTAATTATAATACCTGTTGGCAAGATAGGCATCCCTCTCATTGGTGTCTAATGTCACGGGGTGGTAGTTATTGCCAGCCTTTGGAATATAGCCATGGTACTAAGCAGAGAGTCTCTGCTCTGGCCCACAAAGCATACAAAAGCCATTTGTTGATGGGATGGACCAGACGCATGGGAAGCTGTGGAGCTGGGTCAGTGTCCCATGACTGGTGTAGTGTACTGCGGATCCAGAGAGACGGTGATAGCTGGGCTGAATATATGGAGACCCTGGGTACAATCCTAGTGTAAATCTGTCCCTTCCAGTTGGCAGGTGTCATGCAGAGTAATTATCCTGAGCATTGAGTGGCTGTGGGAAGGAACTGGTGTCATCGAAGCAATAAGCCCTAGCCAACTGACTCTGAAGAATTTTAGGACTCATGACTTAGAAATATAAGCTGGGTAGATGAGGAGGCAGGAAGCTCCTTTCGGCTGCTAAGGACATCTGTTCCTCTCCTGCAGATGGGGCGGGGGAGGGAAGGAATCTGAATCTTGTCTGAGAGACTGAATTGTACTTTACAATAGGGAGCTGCTTTTGTGATGACACAGAGGCAGGTGTTTTGCTGCAATATAAATGAATTTATCTTGGGAGCAAGCTCCCAGAGCTCCTGCACCATCAGATATTTATCAGAAAGCAGATTTCACACTTAGTTCTGGAAAAGGGTGAGCTTTACTGAACCAACCAGTGGTGGATGCGATTCTGACGTGCTAATAAAGAGCTTCAAGGAAATGTAATTCATAGCCTCCAAAATGAAAATAGAATCAGTTGAGAACACAGAGGGAGCATAGAATTTGTATAACCTGTCAATGTAAGGCTCTTAAGTTTTTTATTGACTTGTAACTGATTGAGAACCAAAGACTGCTCATGCTTAATCCACCTAGACATTTTCATTTCCTTTACTGAGACCAGGATCTGGAATATAGCAATGAAAAGCAGTCTAAAATGAGAACTTATACCATGAAAACATTCCCATTCGTGATATTGTATTATATCAGACCAATTGTGACAACCAGAAATGAGACACCCAGAAATGTTGGAAAAGAGGCTGAATTCAGTCACTGGTTATATCAGGGTTGCTACATGCCTGACAAAGAACAAAATTATTCTCCACAAGTGCTGCGGTGGCTATTGAATTAAGGAAGTTGTGTCCTAGCAGAAAAGTCTTCAAAATTTTTAACAAGGCTATTTCTCAGTTTTTCAGTGGAAGTTAATGATTTCACAGTTTGATAACAGTTGGATTTGTAGCCTTTTTGCTTTCTGAACAGAAGATGTTTGCTAAACCTGTACTTTCTAATGTAATATATTTCACTTAGGCATAGCAAATTGTCAAGAGAAAATTCTCAGCACTGTTGAACCCAAATGAGTTTCCAAAGTAGGGGCATGATACCCACCAAGCTAACTTGGAAATTGAATTCGTAAAGAAAAAGTCCATTTTGTGTTATTTTCCTTCAGTTTATTGTCCATGATGATAAAAACATAAGATAGAGTGGTAAAACTTGCAATAGAAGCTCCATCAGATTCACTGTTTAAACTTTTAAAACTGGTTCCCATTTAAACTAAAATTATTATTTTTATTTATTTTTACTTTTCATGATTACAACTGCACATCATTCCCCATGACCTAATCCATCAAGTCACAGATTATGAACTGGTTTCTTCATTGTCAAGCTATTATTTAGATGGAAAAATCATCAGCAGTTAGCTAAGCAGAGCCAGCTAACCAGAGCCATACCTTGCACTACAAGGAAAAATACTAAAACTGAAGAGCTCTGCCAAGAAAGGCCTGGAGCCAAGACTGCTCATTAAAGCTGAGGAACATCTGTCTACTTATGACTGTCTAAGATCTCAGTGCAGCTTTTTTCCTCTCTGCCGTTGACCTTCACTGGGATTCCCAACAGAGGTACGCACTTGAGTCTAGCCATAACTATTAACTGGTTCCCACTGAGGAAGGATTAAACTTTTCCATTATAACCTTGACCTTCTTCACCTTGCATTTCCCTGAGGTGGCTAAACAGTGTTTGACTAATCATAAAAATAAAAGGTAAAAGAAAAAAAAAAGCCCTATGAGAACATATAGCTTAGTCCCAGGAGGCAATTTCCATAGCCTGATTGCTCTTGCCATTCGGTATTTGTCATCTTTCACAATATAAAAATAATATAGAACAGAGATAAGAGGAGACATCCTGAATATTCAGATGAAAGCTGAAAATAGATTTATATCACGATTTCAGTGTTATCTTTACTGCATGGGCATTTTGGCATGCTCAGTAATGCCATTTGCAACTTCATTGTATGTTGCTGGAGATGAAATATGGAGCAAAAACCACCCATGCTCGGTAGAGATATCTGTGATAAGAGTGATGAGAGAACCATTTAGTGCTCTTTGGCGTTCAGGCATTGCAGTTTGTTTCAGTGTAGTGTGCTGGTGCAGGTGCCATTGTATTGTTGTTATTTTTATTATTGTTATCTGTGTTGTAACAGCACAGCCATTTCTGAAAAGATCAGTGTTCCCTGGTTCTATGTAGTGGTCATGCATATGGTAGAAAACAGTCCTGCCATATAACCTTAAAACCTATGTATGATTTTAAAATCTAGAAAGCATAAGATGTGAAGGGAAGAGTTGTCCCTCTTACTTTCTGGAGGAGCTGGTTGCAGTCCTGGCACAAGCCATCTGTACCAGAGTGAAGGGTCCCATGAAGGGAGTGCCCCCAGCCACCTTGGTTGGCCACAGCAAATGTCCATTCCCTGTACTGCACCAGCTTAGACTGTCACTGGCCATTCATTAGTGGGGACCTTGTGAGCTTTGGCTCATTTTAGATCTCTTGGGACCTCTTGGGGTTAAACGTACGGGGCTAATGCATATGGCTATTCTGCCAGTGCACTGCCTGTTTCTCCACCATTCTTCTGGAGAAACTGGTGTCTTTTCCATAAACTCTTCCCACCTTCCTTTCCATCCATTCCATTTCCATGACCTGTTGCTTCCTGCTGCATTTTTCTGAAATTGCTATTTTTGCAAGATTCCTTGTGCTCACCTAACCTTCCTGCATTTAGAAAGACTAATTAATCAAAACTAATTAAACTCTGCTTCCCTGTTTGGCTGATGCAGAAGACTAGTCCAGTGGCATTAGTCTGGCCTATAGGCAAGGATACAGCAGAACGTGTGTCAGATCCTGCCTTGCCACAGTCACACTGTTACTCGGGCACATCCTAAACTGAACTTTCAAGTTCTGTGCACCAACCATTGACTCAGTTGACTCCCTCCTTTCACTCCCCACAGCCAGAGGGATACCTCATGCATTTGCAAAATGTTGTTGGGGCCCCTCTGGCACTCTGTGACCTGTGCACAGCTGGATATCTGATCCTTTCATCTGCTCTCCAGTAGTTACTAAAGCCCCAGGTGAGGGACCCAGGGAGAGGCCACAGATTGGTGCCACAGCTGGACTGGGGAGACTGAGAGCAGAGCTGTGTTTTAAAGAGGTCCTCATAGCAATCTCCACATCTCCTTGTCGTGTGGCTGCCTGCTTCGCTTTCTTAAGTGATGCTGAAGAAGAGACTTGCATTGCTGATGAGCAGTCTTGATGTCATAGCTTGTGCCTTGGAAAAAAGCAGGAGTGATTACCTCTTCTCTATTTCCTTAGGAGGGCAAATGAGGAAAAGCACATTTAACATTTTAAGGTGCACAGATAAGATGGCAATTTGTGTATATAACCTGTCTGATTATGTCCTAGTTAGAATCATTGCAGGCCAGGATGTAGCTGGGGGTGAAGCAGAGGTGAAAAGTCACTATATGCAGGACTTTTCTTTGCAGTGAAACTAATCAAGCTCTATGCTACTTTATGCTCACAGTATTTCTGCCTCTTTTTTTTCAAACGGATGATTATACAAGCAAAGATTGCCTTGCTTGCATATTGGGCATCATGGCTCAAAGATCAGCTAATAAGAACATGGGTTTCATCAGATATAGCACAGATACCGTGCACAGTAAATTTACAGGAATGTAAAGTTAATCATATTCAGCTATTAGGAAGGTAGTAATCATCAGTCTCCAAATGCTGGATAGTTAGCATGAGAAACATGCTTTATAAATTAATGATTAACTTACCTACAAGCTCCCCCACGTCTTCCCCCTTCAACATCCAGCAGTGCTACAAGCTGAATTTCTTTTGATTTGAACTTTCCTCCTCAGCTAGTCCGTATGGTGCTGGTTTAACTCTGAAAAAATGAGTACCAGCTTTAGATGGAGGATGGGTATCGCACAGTGAGTAGTGTTTCGCCCTATGACTTGAGGGGGAGAAGTGTGCCGTGTGCATACATATATAAACCATGTTTATTAAATGCACGACTAAATGTTGTATTTATTCAAAGTTATTTTCACAGAATCTTCAGAGTTGGAAGGGACCTCTAGAGATCATCTAGTCCAACTCCCCTGCTAAAGCAGGATTGCCTAGAGCACATTACTCAGGACTGCATCCAGGCTGGTTTTGAAAATCTCCAGAGAAGGAGACTCCACAACCTCCCTGGGCAGCCTGTTCCAGTGCTCTGTCACCCTAACCGTAAAGTTTTTTTGTGTATTGGAACGGAACTTCCTCTGTTCCAACTTGTGCCTGTTGCCCCTCGTCCTGTCACTGGGAACCACCAAGAAGAGTCTGGCTCCATCCTCCTTCAACCCACCCTTTCGATACTTGTAAGGAATAATAAGGTCTCCCCTCAGCCTTCTCTTCTCCAGGCTAAAGAGTCCCAGGTCTCTCAGCCTTTCCTCATAAGGGAGATGCTCCAATCCCTCAATCATCTTAGTTGCCCTTCGCTGGACTCTCTCCAGCAGTTCCCTGTCCCTCTTGAACTGGGGAGCCCAGAACTGGACACAGTATTCGAGTTGTGGCCTCACCAGTGCCGAGTAGAGGGGGAGAATGACCTCCCTCGACCTACTGGACACACTCTTCCCTATGCAGCCCAGGATTCCATTGGCCTTTTTGGCGACAAGGGCACATTGCTGGCTCATGGACAATTTACTATCTACCAGGACCCCCAGATCCTTCTCCTCAGAGCTACTTCCCAGCAGG
>NW_009649052.1:161979-166233 GCF_000708025.1 Charadrius vociferus | reverse complement strand
GATGTCGGCCTTCCTCCAGTCCTCAGGCACCTCTCCTGTTCCCCATGACCTTTCAAAGACGATTGAGAGTGGTCTAGCAATAACATCTGCCAGCTCTCTCAGCACTCGCGGGTGCATCCCATCAGGGCCCATGGACTTATGAATGTCCAGATTGGCCAAGTGGTCTCTGAATCTCTTCTTACTGTCTTTAACTGCAGTGGCCAAGCTGAGTTCTGATTGAGCTTTGGCCCTTCTAATTTTCCCCCTACATGGCTTTGTTATATCTTGATAATCCTCATAAGATGCCAACCCCCTTTTCCAGAGAATGTAGGCTTTCCTTTTGTTCCTGAGGTCCAGCCAAAGCTCTCTATTTAGGCAGGCTGGTCTTCTTCCCCGTCAGCTCGTTTTTCGAGCCATGGGGATGGCCTTCTCCTGTGCTTCTAAGAGTACCTGCTTGAAGTAAGACCAGCCTTCCTGGGAGCCTTTGTCCTTCAAAACTCCCTTTCTAACATCTTTATCTTAAAAGTGCCCTTTTTCTTGTTAAAAAGCCTTACATTGGATCATTAAACCTTCCAAATTGAGAATAAGAGGAATCCAGGAGGAAGGGAGGAGAAGTGACAATCAGACGAATGAACAGCATTCATCTGATGTCAGTACAAACACACATATAAGTAACTATGCTCCGCTGAGGAGTGTCATTTATCCAGATGGGATTTCTTCCCCGAGAAAACTCCCCTCCACAGCTCAGTTTCCTACTGGAATGGTCCGTTGCCATGCAGCACTGAATCCTCTGGTTCGTCTTCTCGCAGAAGTCAAATGCATTAGTGTGATTTAAAACAAGATTTGCTATGAGCAAAACCAAACATGGTAAAATATTGGCAATGAGCTTTGTTTTGATTTGAGGTGGGTGTTGTTTGGGTTTTTTTAAGAAACAGCATATGCAGTTCTGGACGATTATCATGAAGCCTTAATCAGCCACAGTTTTATGCAAAGAGAGGATCTGCATTTCAGTAGTGGGTAAGCATATTTGTTCTCCTGAATGTATATGGAAGACAAAGGCAAATAGGGTTAGCCAATTGCCTTGATTAATCAAACTTTGCTGATTTTTGTATAATAAGACTTTCCACAAATAATTTTTTTTAATAACTCCAAAATCACAGAGTTGATTCATTATTCTGCACTGAACACATTGTTTCAGTAATAGGGGAAACAGTGGTTCAACCTTATATTTGATGAATATCGGGGCAATCCCAAGCACAATCCCTCGGTGGGGAATGGCTGGAGAGCAGCCCTGAGGAGAAGGACCTGGGCGTGCTGATTGACCAGAAGCTCAGCATGAGCCAGCAATGTGCAGTCGCAGCCCAGAAGGCCAACCGCATCCTGGGGTGCATCAAAAGAAGTGTGGCCAGCAGGTCGAGGGAGGTGATCCTGCCCCTCTACTCCACTCTCGTGAGACCTCACTCTGGAGTCCCCAACATAAGAAGGACATGGACCTGCTGGAGCGTGTCCAGAGGAGGGCCACGAGGATGATCCGAGGGCTGGAGCACCTCTCATATGAGGAGAGGCTGAGAGAGTTGGGCCTGTTCAGCCTGGAGAAGAGAAGGCTCCGGGGAGATCTTATTGCGGCCTTCCAGTACCTAAAGGGGGCCTACAGGATAGCTGGGGAAGGACTTTTTACTAGGGCATGTAGTGACAGGAAGAGGAGGAATGGCTATAAACTGGAAGAGGGCAGGTTTAGATTAAACATTAGGAAGAAGTTTTTCACTTTAAGGGTGGTAAGGCACTGGAACAGGTTGCCCAGAGAGGTTGTTGAGGCCCCATCCCTGGAGGTGTTCAAGGCCAGGCTGGACATGGCCTTGGGCAACCTGGTCTAGTGGGAGGTATCCCTGCCCATGGCAGGGAGGTTGGAACTCAGTGATCTTCAAGATCCTTTCCAACCTAAACCATTCTATGATTCTGTGATTTTCCCATCTGACCAGCTTAGAGACATGATATGAATGTCTATACTGGCTGGGTCTTGCATATATATTCATGGATGCACCTTTATGTACTGGAACAAGGGAGGAGAAGTGACAATTAGGTGATGAACAAAGTTCATCAGATACCAGTTCACACACACATATAAGTAACCTTGCTTTCTTCATTAGTGGTGTTTGACTCAATGGTACCTTGGTGTCATATGGCAGTGTGTGCACAGATGCAGAGGCAGGCTGATGTGCTCCAGGGTTTGGAGACCCATCTTCCATATCATAGTTTTCTCAACATGACTGCATAAAAGTGTCGAAATTGCAGTAAACCTCAGTGTCTGTCTGGGATAAAAGCAGTTTCCTGCTGTACAGAGCCACGGTGATGTCTGATACGCAGTGATGCCCAGCAAGTGCAGCGTGGGAGCAGTGGCAGTGCTTGAAGAGGATGGGAGAAGAGCCAGACATGAACTTCACTCACTGAGGATGTATGGAGTATTAGTCACCCGCCCTTTCCCCAGTTCTGCCTCTGCTGTGGTTTCCTTGGATGCCCCAGGCTCCAACATAGCTTCAAGCAGCTGCAAAAGTTTTCTAGCCCCAGTGTCAGTGGGGGGGTTGCACCCTCCCCCGTGTCCTGTGGTGAGGGACAGGCACTGTACAGTTACAGGGCAAGTGTTTGTACCATCTGGCCCATAAAAGTTAGCATTGGAGCTTTACAAAATACCATTATTTGTAAATCCAATTACATCCATCAAAACAGCTGTTTGGGCCCTTCGATACTTAGAAGTACAACCAAAACTACTGAAATGACCTCCAAAAGCATTATCTGCCCTCCTTAGGATAAACGTCCTTGTTTTCCATTAAGTCTTCTGCCAGTCCTGGGAAGAGGAGGCCAAGCTAGCATGATTGTTGCTCCGTTCTGCCCACAGAATTTCCTAGAGGAATGGGCTCTTGAGGGAAACAAAAATGATGGGAAAAGCAAGTCAAAGCTTTCCTTGAAAGTGTTTTGACCAAGGCATTTGAAATACAGTGAGTTTTTTTGTTGTTGTTGTTGGTTTAATGCTACCGCTTGCTTACTGTGTTGCTTCCAATGTTTGCACTGACCAAGGAGAGAAAAAACAAGAGGGAAGCTGGAGCGGGAGAGGGAGCTGGAGTATTCACCATCCAACCAATCTTTTATTTCCTCTCTTAATGATTGTATTTTTATTACACTGCCTGAGACTCAGTACAAAGTCTTCTGGACCGGCGATGAATTAATCAAATTAAACGCTGTGACCCCTTTGCTTTTTGGGAGTGTTACAAGCCTCCTAACACCCTGCCTAATTTCTGCCTCTTGCTTTGCTCTCTGTGTAACAGTCAAGCGGTTCTTCCTTCGCAACTTGGCAGCTCCCAGCTATTTATCTTCGCTCTTTCTGGCCAATGCCAGAATGTCTTGTTTGAAGTTCTTATTTAGACCACTGCTGGTTTATGGAGTTCAGCAGATTCCGTGTTGGGTGCGCAGCAGCTTCGCGTCAGACACAATTGGCTTCTGCTGGGCTCTTGGCTTTAAAAGGCAATAAAGAATCATGGTCGGATTCTCGTCTTGGCCCAGCATAAATCAGGTGTCTCCCCATTGAAATTGGTGAGGTTGACTTCTGGAGTGAAGTTTCTGTCGAGGCAAAAAGAGCGTGTGGGGCTGGGAGGTCCCATCCGTGGCTTCGACGGGGATACACTGAAGTCCTTGTGGCTGTGCTCTACCTGCCAGGTGCCAAAAACAGCTTTGGTTTGCAATTTGTAGAGATTTTCTTAGCTTGGAGGAAGAGAGTGGGTTGAGATTTTGACAGTGTGCAGTCTGGATACTTGGTTAAGTGGCAGTTTAAGAAGAGTTAGAAGGAAAAGTGTGTGCTATAGCTCTGGACTGTACGCAATATAATTTCTTGCTTGAAAGCACTGATAATCTAGGTACAAGGTGAGAGATCTTCTCAGATGCACGGAGGAAGTAAAACAAATAAATGGCTGTATCTTCACTATTAACCTGCTGTTGCGACGGGGGAAGACATGGACACTCAATATGAGCAATCAGCAAGCTTTGTTTATTGAATAGCACAGCTGTCTTTTATAATGGGCTAAAACATATTCCATATTTACTCTACTATAATTGGCTACTACATGTTTCATATATACTCTGCTATAATTAGTTATATGTGTTCCAACAACACAGCATTCTGATTGGTTCATCACTCCAGCCCTTAGCTCCTTATCTGTGGCTAGCTACCTCTTCTTCTCCCATGCAACTACTCCCTCTTTTCCCATGCCTGAGTAATCACAGGCT
>NW_009649052.1:158853-161898 GCF_000708025.1 Charadrius vociferus | reverse complement strand
GGCCAGCTGGATCATATCTATGTTACCCTTCTCAGCTAGCCAATTTCCCACAACCTGCCAGTCAATGTGACTCAAAGCTGGGCATAGGAAAAGCTGAGCTCAAGGTATCTGCTGGTGAGTGGGATCATAATGCACTCAGGGAAACCTGTGTCCCATCCAACCCAACTGCAAAAGTGAGAGTTGGGGTCTGTGACCTCCAGAGCATGATCTGAGGCAGCTTCTCCATTCCGGCTGCCTACCGAGAGTTTTATATTCACGTATCACAGCAAAAGAAAGCTGAAAGAGCATTATCCCAGCTGCCTTAGTCTGCCTGATTGCAATAATGATGCTGAACAACAAAAGGAGTAAGAATGCCCTGTTTCAAGGTTTCACTGAGAAGGAAGTCAGAATGATTCCCCTATAGATCAAGGGCTGAGGGGAGGGGTGGGAAAAGGAAGCTTTGACTGTCCATGGAAGAGCTTTTACACAACCTCAAAAGCTTGAAAAGACCCAAGGACTCATAATAGGAATCGTTAATGATTTTTCATTGAAATCATGCAGCTGAGCAGGCTGAGCGAGTTGGGGTTGTTCAGCCTGGAGAAGAGAAGGCTCTGGGGAGACCTTATAGCGTCCTTCCAGTATCTAAAGGGGGCCTACAGAAGAGCTGGGGAAGGACTTTTACAAGGGATGTAGTGATAGGATGAGGGGGAATAGCTTCAAACTGGAAGAGAGGAGATTTAGATTAGATATTAGGAAAAAAAATTCACTTTGAGGGTGGTGAGGCACTGGAACAGGTTGCCCAGGGAAGTTGTGGAAGCTCCATCCCTGGAGGTGTTCAAGGCCAGGCTGGATGGGGCTTTGAGCAACCTGGTCTAGTGGGAGGTGTCCCTGCCTATGGCAGGGGGGTTGGAACTCGATGATCTTCAAAGTCCCTTCCAACCTAAACCATTCTATGATTCTATAGATCCCTATAGGCTTTTGCAGCAGCACTGAGTCTGACCAAGCTTTCACACGGGGCGGTGCTGATTTCAGGAGGCTTCGGGAGTATGTGCAATGCTGAGTTAACTGTCAAGCAAGGATGGGACTAGATGGCTCAGAGGGATTTGCTAATGAGCTATCAAGTCATGAGTCACTGGTTGAAATTTAATCTGCGGGAACAGCGACAGAAAATCAAATAAAAGTGCTGATGTCAGAGTGATGCTGGAGCAGCATCAAAAGCGTTGCTGATGCCTTATGCAGCACACACAGGTAGCTTAAATAAACTGGGAGCAAATTGTGAGGAACTTGCCTGGTTGATCCCAACTGCAAGATATAGCTTAGCCAATTTGTGTTATACCTATCAGTAACTCACTTGTCTTAGTGCAGTTGTTTGTGAATGACAACAGCATACCTCATCACAGAATCTGACCCAAACCCAGCATTATATTACACTAGAAACACGGTTGTAGAGACACCTAGGTGGAGTTTGCTCAGCAGTGTCATGGAATGTGAATCAGAAATGTACCACAAAGCTCAGTAGTTTGCAGTTCTGATGATGGAGTTTTTTGCCGTTAGGTCCCACATCAAGGGCAGCAGTAATGGCTTTCCCATTCCTGGGCTGCTTGGCACTTTCCCCGAGACGACTTGATGGTTTCACCATAGTTTTCTCAGGGCTGGGGAAGGCCCACATTACTAAGGCTATAAAAACAGCTCTGTTTACAGTTACCAGAGGCAAGATTGGTGACAAAAGGGACAAGGGCATGAGATGCCCTCAGCAATGGTAGCAGTACTGCGTAGGGGGATCAGTGCATTGGGGCAGGCAGGCTTGTGCTGATGCTCCTCACCCCACTAATGTGTTCATTGTCCTTTTCACTGATTTTTAGGAGCAACTCAGTGGTCCTTCCTTTGCTCCCACACAGCCGGGTTGAGGATACGGAGTCTCTCCAGATGGCACAGAGCTGCTGTTTCACCTCTGTGTCTTTGGCCTTACTTGCCTCCAGTGTAGGCAGGGAAGGGAGCAATAGTCAGCATTGTTTTCTGTGCCAGCTATGATTAGTTGGCATAAAGAACACTTAAGTAAGTCGACACAGCCTTTGAGTTGCTTGGTTTGCTTAAAAAAGAAAAGAAAAAATCCCTAGACTGCTCCAGGTTCTCTTTGCTGCCTGAAGTCTAGTCTGCACCAGTAAAACCTTGGGCTTATCCCAGAACTGGGACATGGTCAGTTGCAGAAAGTTTGTCATTCTGATATTTATTTATTTTCTATTAAAAAAAAAAACAACTCTGGGAGAACAAGTTAAAAAAATTGTTAAACTCCAGATTCATGCAGATTTCCTGTTTTGCTTCTTAACAAAACCTCAAAACCACTTTGAACAAGTTTCCCACCTCAGCTGAGGGTGGAGTTGTGTACGCCCCATACGTGGCCTCCAGAAGTGCACTAAAGGACAATAGCACATGTCCTTTGGCACAGTGGGGCCAAGTTTACTGCTAGCAGGGCTGTCAATATGTGCGCCTGTGCATGACTGCCCAAAAGAGCTTCTGACTCAGCCAAGTACATTGGAAAACTTTACCTTTTCTATTTCCAACAGAACAGACTGAATGGTAGAGATGTGGCAGAACAGAAACTGGAGGCATTTGATAAAGGGATGCCTCTCTGAGATGCTAGGCAGATATTGGCTGTTGTCGGTACGCTGAGCGATCTGTCATAATTTCATCGATTTGATCTGGTGAGACAACATCTCAGTGTCCTGGTTCCGGCAGGGATGGGGTTAATCTCCCCAGGAGCCGGCAGGGGGCAGGTATTCCATACCACGTGACCCATGCCCGAGCTATAAGAGGAGATAGCCACGAAGAGAGGAGTCACCACTCGGGGGTGGGCTGCAGCAGCACAGGTCCAGTTGGTGCGCTTTGCGGCGGTACTGTAATCGTGTTTTCGTCTTTCCTTTTGCTGTTCTGTTAAATTGCACTCTTTTAACCCACGAGTTTCGCCCTGTCGTTTTCTTTTTCCATGACTGTGGGAGTTGTGTGAGCGGCTGCGTGGTTCTTTGTTGCTGGCTGAGGCCAAACCACGACAGGTCTTTTTTGGCGCCC
>NW_009649052.1:153651-155896 GCF_000708025.1 Charadrius vociferus | reverse complement strand
ATTGCACATGACAGCAAAATTATAGCCCTGATCCCTCTCCCCGAGATAACAAACAGCATCACGGGGAGTAGATAGAGCATATAAGAATTTGCAAAGCACAGCCACGCAAACAAACGAAGTAACATTGTAACCAGCAACTATCTAACCAATATGGGAAATGGATACAAGAAATTTGTAATTGCAACCCTTCAGGCCCCACGTTGGGCGCCATAAAAGAACTGTCATGGTTTGGCCTCAGCCAGCAACAAAGAACCACGCAGCCGCTCGCACAACTCCCACAGTCGTGGAAAAAGAAATTGTCAGGGCCAAACTCGTGGGTTAAAAGAGTGCAATTTAACAGAACAGCAAAAGGAAAAATGAAAACGCAATTACAGTACCATCACGAAGCACACCGACCAGAAGCACACCAACCAGAAGCACACCCCCAAGTGGCAACTGCTCTGCTTGCCCCAACTATCTCCTCTTATAGCTCCGGCATGAGTCACGTGGTATGGAATACCTGCCCCCTGCCGGGCTCCTGGGGAGATTAACCCCATCCCTGCCGGAACCAGGACACTCAGTAAATAAGAAGAGCAGAGAAATCTATTGCACTGAAATTAATGGTTGTTGCCTGATCTCCTCTTAAATGAATTCATTGGAATCTGAAGCAATGCATGCATTTTGCAAACCCAGCATTCTTTGGCTGCTACAGTGCATCATGACATTACTGTAGGTGGTAAGGAAGATCTTATTTGTGATATAGTGTGCTGTGGTAGATAGTAAAGCAGCTAGATGCCTAGGAACTCTGGATGGAGCTATGATATTTGGGTGTGTAATTCTAAGTAACAATAAGCAGTGCTTAACATTTCCTCCCACACTAGAAGCGTACCCATTAAAAAGTTTAGCCAAGTTTTTGCATAAAAGGACAAACTGCTAAAACACTAATAGAAGCCACTTTTATGTTAAAAAGTGGGTAGAGCAGGATGCATTAACCCACATTCTCCTTCTCTACTGCCAAGTCTTAAGTCTAAGTCTTAGTCTTAAGACTAAGAGAGTCTTGCTGAGATCAAAGAAACCCCTAGCAGGTAAAAATGATAATAAATCAGGCTCAAGCCCGGATTCAGGACTCCTGAGTCTTTTTCTCACCTCTGTTTCTGAGATGCTGCATGGTTTGAAGAAGTCAGTGAATGTGATTTAGACCATCTATGAGTCAACTTAAGTCCCTGTGAGAATGAACTGGATGTGTCTAAGTCCCAGGGAACGACTCAGTCCGTTTCATCTGAAGAAAAGCCTACATCCCAGAGAAACCGAGTGTGCATATAAAACTGGACAGTGTGTTTTGGACTTCAGAGTAACTTAAGCACATAAGCATATGGTTTCGCATGTGTTCAGTGATTGACAGCTCCTGGCAGTCCATCATGACTCACAAGTGGGTGAGGAGCTGCTAATATTTCCCGAGGTGTTGAAAAGGGCCCATAAGTCACAGCCTGACCAAACTCACCAGTTTTAGGTAACATTGAGCTAGCATGGAACACCTCAGCAAGAGAAATTTGGGGCATGTTTATACTGTTTTTGTGGGCCAAACCAGAAAAAGAGTCTATGCCTTTGGACTGCTTGTTACAGACTGGCTTGTGTTCACACAGCTGAGAGCTGGGAGTGTCTGGAGTGGGCAGACCGATCCATATTGCACAGTGCTTGATCCTGATCTCTGCTGGGCAACATCTCCCTCTAGCCCTGGGGTACAATTATAGTTATTTCTGGGCTTTTTTTTCCTAACACAGATGCCAAAATAGGGGCTTTTCTGCAGCCATCTGCTTCCTGTGTGCTCTGGGAAGTGACAGGAGGGATACTGGAGTTTGGGTACTTCAGTCTAGCTTTTCAATATTGCACCAAATAAAGAGCCAAAGTTGTGTCCACACTGTGCCTGGAGCAGAGCCTGGAGCACACTGTCATCTTGGCCACGCCCAGCTTTCTCCTTGGATGGAACAAAGGGCTCCCTAATGGCTAGCTAACAAGTTTAGAGTGTGGAGGACCTGCATATCAGGATACAGGAGAGGGTCAAGTCAGTCTGGCAGTGTGGAAACACCAGAGCATTCCTAAGTGCCAGCTAAGCCTGGGGCATGAGGGAACGCTTGTGTAACTTGATTTTTTCATGCCATTTATCTGATAGAGCTCTAAAATAGAAGATTTACAAGCAAAAGGCCTCCTCTTCCACTGGGCTGAAATTCTCTACCTTCTGCATCTTACACTTCTGATATTGTTGAGC
>NW_009649052.1:143028-153617 GCF_000708025.1 Charadrius vociferus | reverse complement strand
GAGGCAATGCCTCCACTCCAGCCTTACCTGTAGCCTGATATAGTCCGAGCAAGTGGAAATGCGGGGGTCAGACCCCCTCATGCTGGAGAGCCTAGATCTCTAGTTTTCTATTTTCTGGATAAGTGATCAAACCATTAATATCTTGCATTAATATCCCACAACACAGGTGCTTGCCCTTCAGAGGGGCATTTGTATTTTGATTCCCATGTAAGTGGGATTGCACATTGTTGAGCCTTTATTAAGCACTTACCCAGCCACACTCCTGAGAATAATATTTCCTAGTGCCTATGCCTGAGTGGCTGCATACAACCACACTAAATCATCCCATGAAGGACCCACAGCTCACCATTCAGTTGATGGAGAAACGTGTGAACATCGCTTGGGTGTTACTTCAGAGGCATCCGTCTCTGCGTTGCTTGTATAGTTTGCGTAGGCACCTGCCTTAAGTGATCTGAATCATTTGCTGGAGCCAAGCACCTATTTTTTTTAGATGTTGCAACAAATAAATTGAGTGCCTAAAGCAGGCAGTCTCAGTCTAGCCTTCAGGGTCTCCACATTCACATGGCAAGGCTTTGAAATGTTGGAAATGAAATGAGATCTATAAACAAAGTATATTATTATGACTTGACGGCACTTTCTACTTCACTTTCACACCATACCTGAGTACAGAGCAGGGCAGCTGCATTCTCTGATTCATCATGAATCACGAAGAAACCTACTTAAAATGTGGATAGTATTGATATATTTACACTGGTTAAAATGTTCCAGGGAAGAGACATTACTTCTCACTCCAATAATGCTGGCCAAAGTGCCGGCAGCTCCCCCTCTTGTTTTGTTTGTGTTTTTTTTTTTTCCTGTTTCTCAGTATCACCCTGTCCTGGTTCCGGCAGGGATGGGGTTAATTTCCCCAGGAGGCAGGGGGCAGGTATTCCATCCCACGTGACCCATGCCCGGGCTATAAGAGGAGATAGCCAGGGCGAGGAGAGCAGTTGCCACTCCGGGGTGGGCTGTGGCAGCATGGGTTCTGTCGGTGCGCTTTGCGGTGGTACTGTAATCACGTTTTCGTCTTTCCTTTTGCTGTTCTGTTAAATTGCATTCTTTTAACCCACGAGTTTTGCCCTGACGATTTCTTTTTCCACGACTGTGGGAGTTGTGCGAGCGGCTGCGTGGTTCTTTGTTGCTGGCTGAGGCCAAACCACGACACACCCCATCTATACTGGAGTCTTCAGTCACCCAGTGCTCAGTGTTTAAGCAAGATGTGCCAGAAGGTAGCTGGAGATGTGAGAGTCCTTCTAGGATTTGCAGAAGACCTAATTACTCCCCAGTGACAGTATTGGCTAGAACAAGTTCTCATCCTGAGCACTGTAGTCCCTCAGGTAGCTTTTGGTCTTCCATTTCTTTAGTATGATTGATGGTAATTATAGCCATGCAGTTTCAATGGTGGGCAAGATACCCAAGAGAAGTTGGTATCCCCAAAGTCCTTCTTGTGTTTAGCATCAGATTAGCATGCAAAACTCCTTGGACAGAGTCCCTTGGTAGATCACACCATTTCATCAAATTATAAAATAGCTCATTAGGTTCCTAGTCAGGTTTAATTTTCTCTATATGTAAATTCTTAATGAAGAGTGCTATAAACTTACTCACTAAGCACTTTGCCTCCACTGCTATGTGAAACACAGGCAAATACTACAGGGTGGAGAGAGGGGGGAGCATCTGCCACTAAACAGTATAACTCCAGGTGATGCCACTAAACACCCAAGGGATGCTGCCATTCAGCTAGCCACCAGGAAGAGATGGCCTCAGGAGGAAGTGGCTGGATGGCCATGCAAATGGCTGGTATAGTCCTATCAGCAGGTCCCCTGCACCAGGGGTGGCTCTTTTCATGTGCATAACATGGTGCTGGCAGCTTCTGTTGCTCCTCACAGTGTACAGGAGGGGTCCTGGCATTGCTGCTTGGCCCTCGTGCACTGTCCTGATAGCATTCACTCCACTAAATCAGACTGAATGAACGATCCTTTTGTATTGACCCCTGCCACAGAAGAAGAATAATTTTTCCAACCCGTTACTGAAACTGGAAAGCATCATCCCTTCTGTTATTATCATCATTATGTCTTATTCCCTCATCAAAGATAGGATTTACACCAGGGAAAATTCCTAATTCAGGAGATAAGAAATGCCTTGAAGGCCAAGTAAAATTTTACTGATATAAACTGTCTGGTGGTCAATGGAGTCTCACGTAAACTGGCCACTTTTAGTCAAGTTCAGACAGAAGTGAATGTCACAGGAGTGCGTCTCTTGATGAGAGTTGACAAGCCAGTGGAGTTTGTGCTCTTTTTCCATATGCTATTAGGTATTAATTATTCTACCTAATTTATACGTGGTGCTTTTCAGGAGTAAATCACAAACTGGTTTTACAAGAGAGGTCAGTATCTTTACCCTCATTTCACGTGTGGATAAACCAAGGTGCAGGGAGGTCTAATGCCAGAAGGTTGGTGTCAGAGCGAGAAAGAGCTAATTGCAACAGACTTAAATGTATCATTGTGCATGACGGTCAGTAATTCTTATTGCAGCATCAACCACAAAGTTATGCAGAGATACCAAAGACAGAAATAGAGCAGTACTGACCTCTTCTCTACAGATAGAGATGTGGTCTCCAGAGATTCTTTCCCCCAGAACTGATAAATGACTTAAAGAAGAGCAGGTGCCATTTCTCCACCTGGATGACTATGCCCAGAGGCAATAGAAGTAATTTTTAGGATAAGGTTTCCCTCCTGTTTACATCAAGCTAGTAGCAGTGCTTATTTTAACACTCCTATGGGAAAATTTGCTAGTGGGGCATAATCTTGGTTTAAAAGGTCCTAGAAAATAATACAAAATTGAATAGAAAAGAAGAAAAAAAAAGAAGAAAAGGAGGAGGAAGATGCAGTTTGTTAAATTCACACAAATAAGAAAAATCCAGTTGCTGTGAAGACTGATCAGCGACATGTATTTCTATAAGCATGTGTCAACTTGATGTACTACACTTCCGTGTTTTATTCAATTACCCCATTTCAGAAGAATGTAATAATTGCCATACTGCATCTACTGCATCCAGTATCCCATCAAAAGAATGTGGAAGAGAAGGCAGGTGGAAGAAGAAAATGGCACGATGTGTCTGTGGAAGGTATCTCTTCCTCCTTCCCCGATTAACAGATTGGCTTTTGCCCTTGTGAACCACTTTTTATATCCCTTCTTTTTCTCTCCCAGTATAATAGTAAATACTCTTACCATCTACACTTCGGAAACTCATGGGGGTTTTTGTCTTCATACTTTCGAGAATTTCTGCCACAGGAAGCAAAAGTTGAAATGTGACTAGTCTATTAGGAACAAAAACATTAAAGATGAGAGCCCTCATGGCAACCAGCTCCAGAGTAATAGCAATGATTCATAAAATATGAGGCTCAGCAGAAACTGTGGGCAGGGCTAAGATTTCTATAAGGATGCATCCTGATTTATACTAGGTAGGACCTGGAGAAAGATACCTTTACACTGCCTGAATGCCTTCTGCCCTGGGTGTTGCCAAGGGAGATGAAGTTTACAAAGAAATTTTATTTATCCATTAATGGGTAGCTACCTCTAAGGAGGAGAGTGACAGTTGTGTAGTGGTGTGCTGAAATCCCACACACATTTTAGGGACTGGAAGACTGTGAGTAGCATTACAACAGGTACTTGGAATTGCCCTAAATGTGGTTTATTGTTTCCCAAATTTCTCTTGTTCTAACTAGGATTATATAACATACTTAAAAGGCAAGTTTGAAGAAATAGATTTTCCAGACTGACTGCTGAGAAACCCAGAACTGTCTAACAACGTGCAACCTATGAGTGCCTTTTTTCAGCAATAAGTGATATTTTTCAGGCTGCAGAGTAACATTGTTTCATCCCTTGGTTTTTCATGCACTTTTTTTTTTTGGCAGGGGTCTTTTCTTTCACAATGTTGATATATTTATTTTGACTTTTAATTTGTAGTCTTAGAATAGGCCCTTGGTGGCTAAGAAAAGTCATGACAATGAAAAAGATTCCTCTCCGAGAAACAATATTCCATTTTTAACCATAACATCTGGACAAATTTTGAATAATTTCTTGAGGCTCTATCATGAACATATTTGTGGATCACCTACTAAAGACATCCATTAAGGGGGTTTTGATAGTTTAGGAGGCCTGAAGGAATCATGTTGGACAATAATGTGATTGCAATATTGTCACAATAACTATAAAGGACAAAATCTTCATCTTTAATGATGTCACTTAACATTTATGTAGCTCAAGACCCCATTCCCTTAGCTATGCTACGAAGGATACCATCAGGTATGAATGAATGGATTAATAGCTCACCATTTACCCCACTTGATTTTCACTTGTCAGTTGATTTTGTCAGTGGAGCTACACTACTCACTTTCAGCGTGCATTTATTGTGCAAAACACTAAGTTTCCTCTGAACTAGCGAATCTGTTGAGTTTAAAAGGAGAAGAAACCAAGGGATGTCTGCCTCTAACAGCACCATTTTTCATGAGAATTTTTTGATGTCACAAAAACAATGTGTATCCACAAAGCTTTACACAACCTAATAAATGACCAGTTGACATTGTACCTCTAATTGTCCTCAACTGGAAGCAAAAATGCTGTCTGTTAGCCAAAGCTGATTAATGCTATTGGTTGATGAATTTTCTTTTGTAAAAAAAGAAGCCAAGGGGGAGCTACAACAGCTCTGAACTTTCGCAAGGACTGTCTCTGCTTTAGGGGAATTTTGATTTTTCCTGCTGTTTTGTTTATTTAAAAAAAATGATGTCTAATCTTCAGGAATGTACCTCATCATCCAACCCACAAACTGTTGGCAAAATAATAAACCTACACAGAATGTACTGTTAGATTCTTTTTTTTTTTTTGCTTCTTCCTTTCAGAGGTATAAATCACAGCTTTTTGCTTTTGCAAATTAAAGTATAGGCTTTGCACTGGATAGTTGGGACCATTTCTTCTGGCCAAATGTTCCATGCTGCTTCCAAGGAAACTGTGGACACTGAGTTGGCTATAGTTTGTCTTTGAACTCGTTTGCAACACCTCAGTCTTTACAGGCCTCCAAGAAAAAATATACATAGTTTATTAAGTTGCAGTTTAACTCTTTTGTGTGCAGAATTGCTGATGGTAATTCTATTTGGGTTTTTCAGATTTTTTTATTTGTCTGGCCAAGTTCTTGCTGTTTACTTCTTCCAGTTTACATTAATGGCATCACCCTGCCACATAGGTCCAAAAAACCTATGCATTTCTGATAATCTTACATGGGCTGAAAAGAATCCTGAACAGAAAATAGGTTTTTTGCTAGTTTGTTGCAAGAGTAAGTTTCAAATAAACCATACTCAATTATTATTGAGTAAATATACTTCCCATTATATTTCCAGAAGTCTTTGCAGCTATGTTTACCTTTATGTCTTTGTAACACAGTAGACAAACAGTGCTATCGTTGCAGCTTTTGCTGCTAAGTTGTCTATAATGTATTTCTAAATAGTATGCAACTAGGAATGCACCATGGTCTCTCTCCTTGAAGCACTTGCTGCTTTTGTCTGTCAAATATAAAGTTGTGATCAGCTGAATGTTCAGCAAGGAATAAATGGAAGTTATTGGTGTGTAAAACATTGCAGGTCTTGTGTTGATCTTGGACTTTTCCCTCTAGCATCCTTGTACTGCTTTCTTCTGCAATGTTTCCTTCCTATTGATGTGATGCCATCTTTGGCACTCTAACAAAGGGCTATATAAATGTTTGGAACACAGAACAGATGTTTTTGGGCAGCTTTCATTCAGTTTGCCAAGTTCAGGCATAAAACAAGATCGTGACCACTTGTGGTTACTGCAGATTGGATGTTTTTTTCAAAGGAAGGGTACGTGTGCTGGGTCCAATGACTTCCTGTCTTCTGGCATCCTACCACATCTTCTTTACTATACCATAATGTTTCTCAAGTTTGCTTCTGTTTCACTCTCATAATTGGCTTTGTATATCCACTGACTGATCTGATTTTTTTATCAAGACAGGGCTGTTCACTCCAGATTTTCACTAGTGTAACTGAGAGGAAAATTTGGTCCGTATGCTCTGTAATGAGATATATCATCACTGTCAATATTTTTCTTCTTCCCATCACTCCCCTGCCATATGGCAACTTCACAGGAAAGAACTGAACTGCATATGTTCTACTTAGAACTTCTACATTCCCTGCGAAATCAAGGTTGGTTTTAATACCATTCAGATTTAAAAAATGGAGGAAGTCCTTAATCCTTTAGCATGGGATTTTCATCTAACTTTAGCCACCCAAAAGTTAGGCAACCAGTCGAAACTAGTCAGCTGAGCTCTTCCTATAGTCACTGGAGGGAGGAAGCAACTTTGAGAAGGTGATTCATTGCATCCTAAGATAAGAGTTGGGGGAAATTTTATTGTCACAAACATGAGTGCAAATCTCTCCAATATCCACTGGTCTTAATGGTGTTGAACTGATGAATTGAGCTGCAGACCAAAAGGCAACATCTGTGCTGGTGGATTGAATGGGGACAGGGGATGATTTTTCTGAGCTGCTGTTAGCCTGTTCCCTGGCACATTTTAAGCTCTCTCCAAATAACACTTGAACATGACTCCGTGGGCATCGTGAGGCAGGGACAGTTTTCAGTCAGCAAGACACAGATAAGACTGCCTTGTTTTGGGTAGGAAATTTATCCCTAGCAATATAAGCCATGCCATCGACTTGCATTCAGGGTTGGAAAATGAATGCTGGTTCATTTTATTTGTTTGTGTAGATATAGTCAAAGAGGTGTAAGCAGTGAAGAAAGCAGTATAAGAGAATGAAAGATGAACTTGAGAGTTTTTCATTTGCATTGTCTGAAACTGAGACTTGGGTGCAAGTAGCAATACAACAGACGAGCCACTGTTAGTGAGACTTTTCTTATTAAGCAAATTTTAAAGACACTCGCTCCCTGTACAGGTGCTAGAGAGTGACTGACAGTGACTGTGGAAAACAATATTTATAAAGAAAGATTTCAGGACCCGCTATACCTAACTGACTTTCTAAAACCTATCACACGACAGATCCATCTTGATGCCATCATTAGGGAACTGATCTCCAGAGGGTTTGTACCCAGGAAAATGCCCAGTATCACACACAAGTGTTTCTGCAGAGTTTCTGAGCTCTGCCTGCTGGATTTTAAGACTTGCGACAACTTTGCCTTAAAAACACTCACTGCTCACCACAGAGTACCCAGATCCAGCAACAAGCAATGCAAAGTGTTTCAGCCACTTTCAACCACCGTTATGAGGCTCAGGGACCATGGGATAAATTCAGATGAATAACCCTATTACTAAGTTTTTTCCAGGGAGTGTGTGGGTGTTGCATACATTTAACTGCCAGGCTATTCATTTTTCTGCACAAATAGTTTCCATACTAGCTGATTGACCAGTCTCCCTGATGTGGCGCGTCAAATTTCTTATTAAATATGAAAATAATGAATGTTAGGAATGAGCCGAGAAAGCTCCTCATCTCCCAGATTGGGTCTTGGTGCCAAGTGTCTGGCTGGCATCGTCTCCAATATTCTGCAAACAACATCTGCATGAGTGTGTCAGTTGTGTAACTCATAAAGTTAATGTAAGTGACTGCTGTGATTTTCTGAGCAGCACTGATTAGCGCTGTTTTGCCAGAGGGAGGCTTTGCAGCATGTGGGAGAGACAGCCATGCCGTGCCTTTCCTGGGAAAAGGAAGGGGTACCGTGGGCAGGATTACATCATTTGCAGGAATGACTCTGGAGAGATTTCCCTCTCCCCCACGAGGATTCCTCTGGTCCCAGATGTGATTAATGATGTATCTCTGCTGAAATTATTACTGCTGTGATGAGCTCAGAAAATGAGTGCTTTGGAGGCACCGACCCAGTAGCTGCTTCAGAGGTTTACCTGGAGAGGGACAGCGTGCCAGAGAAATGAGGGAGCTCGGGAGGATACATAGAAAACCCTAGTCCCTGATTGACAGCACATCTTGCTGCTGTTCTGCACAGCCTCTGACAAGTTCAGTAACATCTCTACTCATGAGAGAAAGGTCCAAGGCACTCCTCCACCCCACAAAACTTGACATGATGCTGTACAGGATGGCAGTGCAGGCAGTAGGCTGGAGCCCTGTGACTCAAGTGCCAATTGCTTGCCAGGAACATCATGTAATTTGCCTAGGAGAAAAAACTTGGATGTTAGAGCTGAAGAGAGAGTTACATTTTTCTTCCTTCCCTCTTAAAACAAGTGTATTTTATATATGTTATCAGCCATTTTAGCAGAGGTGAGACCCACTTTTCCTGTCCTTTGCACCAGTTTAGTGCAGTTGATTTCAACTGATTATTTTAAAGCATCATGTGACAGTTCATTTTTGTAAAAAGGCTGAATTTTGGCATTTCTCATGCCAACACTTTCTTAAGTTAATTTTTTCAAATGCATTTCAAAAGCAAAAATTATTGTCAGAAACAGGGCATGTCAGTAAACTGCTTCTAGACAGATACTGGGAACATCCATGTTTGCTGTTTATGTTAACCTTGGGCTAAAGATTGGCTCTTGTTCAATATATGAAACTTTCCAAAGAAAACAGACTGCAATGCATAAATTGCTAAACTACACACGCGAAAATGACACTGAAATATAATGTGCCAGGTCAAACCTTAGTTGGGTTAAGTCAGGCAGGAGTAATCCTTCTTTACCCAACTTAAATGTCACATAGGTAAGTCGTGACAACTCACTCACTGCCCGGAAAAGCTTGCATTATTCTCAAGGGTGAATTCAGGACCTCAGGAAGCTACCAAGTCAAATGAAAATCAGAGACAACAGGCAATGGCTTAGTGGCTTAAGCCATACACCTCAGATCAGTCTAGCCATAATTTCAAATGCCAGCATGATCATTACCAAGCTAATGCAGATCTATTGAGTACTTGGTGTCATGGTTTAGGACAAATTGGCTACAGGGGACGTGGGGGGGCCCACATGGGACCGACAGATGCTCCCCTCTACCCCTCTTCAAAGAGAGAGGCAGAGGGGGAAAAAGAGACTTATGAGTTTAGAAGAAAATAAACTACTTCAATGAAATATTAATAATAAAATAAAAGAAATAATGAAATATATAAAAAACTGTATCAAGCTCCCAGGATGACAATCACGACACCAGCTGGCACTGGGGCAGTCCCAGGCTGGACTCAGTGACAGACGGGAACTAGATTCCGGATCTGCATTCAGGATCTGGAACAAAGGCAGACGAACAGAGTCCTCCTCAGACGTCGGCCATTGAAGGAAGAAAGACCTGACCCTTTGATCCCTCAGCTTTTATACTGAGCATGAGGCAGATGGGATGGAATACCCTCGTTGGTCAGTTTTGGGTCACCTGTCCTGTCCACTCCTCCCTGCAGGTGAGAACCCTCTCCGCTTTTCCGCTTCTGACCCTCCAACAGGGCAAGTAACAAAGTTGGTTGGCCTTGGTTGTTATAGCAATAAGTATAAGCAAGAGCCTCTCTGCATACTATACCTGATATCAGGTGAGCACAAATACTTGCACGCGTACACTGTGGGTTTTGTTATCATCATTAGCCCACAATAAGAAGGGTTGGTTGGGGATCAAAACCCTCTGTAACCTAATTATAAAATGAAAGGTAGAGGGTAAAGGTGAATGCAAGAGCAATGAGACTGTATTGGTCAGTTTGACAGGAAGGACACTGATGTGACTGAAAGGGTTTGTAGGTACTACAGAAAAGAAGAGTTGGAAGGCAAACAGTGAGATAACTCTGTGGGTGATTAGAGGAAACCACATTGGAGTGTAAGAAATGCCATGGGAGATAGTGCAGAAGTGTTTAATTTGAGAAGTATACGAAGGCCAATGGAAAATGGTGTGATAGATTAATCACAAACAGTGGCCACCATTTACGTAGAGAAGGAGGGATGTTATCCTGCTGATGGAATGCAGAAGGGTCTCTGATGTGAAGAGAAGGGCTGGGATTCAGCTCCAGACTCGAACACCTGAATGCAAACAAAGAGATTAAAGAGCAATTTGGGAGGAACACAAAGGAAAACCAAGGAGATAATGAAGATATGACTGTGTTTCCTGGTTCCGGCAGGGATGGGGTTAATCTCCCCAGGAGCCGGCGGGGGCAGGTATTCCATACCACGTGACCCATGCCCGAGCTATAAGAGGAGATAGCCGTCTGGTTGAGGAGAGATTGGTCCACTGCCACTCCGGGTTGGGCTGTGGCAGCATGGGTTCTGTTGGTGCGCTTCGCGGTGGTACTGTAATCGCGTTTTCGTCTTTTCCTTTTGCTGTTCTGTTAAATTGCACTCTTTTAACCCACAAGTTTGGCCCTGTCATTTTCTTTTTCCACGACTGTGGGAGTTGTGTGAGCGGCTGCGTGGTTCTTTGTTGCTGGCTGAGGCCAAACCACGACAGTTCTTTTGGTGCCCAACGTGGGGCCTGAAGGGTTGCAATTACTAATTTCTTGTATCCATTTCCCATATTGGTTAGATAGTTGCTGGTTACAATGTTACTTCGTTTGTTTGCGTGGCTGTG
>NW_009649052.1:118050-136507 GCF_000708025.1 Charadrius vociferus | reverse complement strand
GGGGTGGGTTGCGGGGGTGGGTTGCGGTGGTGCGGGGCTGGTTGGTGCACTTCGCGGCGGTATTGTAATCGCGTTTTTGTCTTTTCCTTTTGCTGTTCTGTTAAATTACACTCTTTTAACCTGCGAGTTTGGGCCTGTCATTTTCTTTTTCCACGACTGTGGGAGTTGTGCGAGCGGCTGCATGGTTCTTTGTTGCTGGCTGAGGCCAAACCACGACACTGTGATTACCACAGTGTAGATGCTTCATTTCTTAAATATTATAGATCAAGACTGGGTGCCTGCTAGTGTGTATTCACACACAAATCATTTGGCTTGATAAAAAGATATTCAGTGAAATGTGATCCCTATCCTTAAAATCTGAGCATCTCTGTATTTGCTGTTCTTTAGGAATCCACTGATAACATTCTCATGGCTTTGTTTTAATGATCCATTATTTTGAAACTGAATGATGTTGGAAAATTGTCAGAATACTTAAAAACAGCCAGTGAAGTTAAATTTAGTGGATCATATAAGTTTTAATTTATTTTCTATTTTAGCTTTTTATTGAGACAGTTCACCCCAGTAAGGAAAAAGTGCAAGTTGCCTTTTCCCTTTCAACTTACACTTGTGGTGAGAAACACAATGTTTGAATTCTTAGTTTGGAATAATTCTGCCTGAACAAATAATAAAACAGAAGAACAGACTTATCTGTAAGATAAAGACATTGGAGCATTTTGGGAAGAATGTTTGAAAGATCAAAACATTACAGGTTTCTCACCATTGCTGGGAATTGAAAAATAAACAGAATTAGCTAGAGATCTGGCTGAAAGAAAACAATTTCTAAGGAAAAAAAATCATCCTTAATACATTGTTCTTTTTCCAGTATTATATTAAACCAAAAATTACACTGGTGATGAAGAAGTTATTTATGCCAGTGAAAATCCAAAGAGTTTCAACAAAGATGAAGGGGGACTTTTATGTTTAGAGTACTATTACCAGCAAAAGGCTTCAGAGCATTTTCCATTTTTAATTACTTCAACAGCATGCAGAGCAACAAAGGATAAGTTTGAACTATCTTGCATGGGTTATGAAATGTCAAAGCCTGATAACTGATATAATACATGGTGCCTACATGGCTCAAAAGCCTAAGGAAGCAACCCTTTATTCCAGAGATTTCAGACCAAATCCTATCCAGCTTGATACTCCGTGAAAATTGCAATGTAATGGATTTTCAGCCTGAAAGTAGTTGGTTTGCAGAGATATGACCGAAGATTTGAATCAACATGACAGTTGCCTGTCCTTATGGAGGCAGACTAGATGACTGGTTAAGATTAGATATATAATTTTTAGGTGTCTGGAATATGAGATAAATCCCACCCTCCTTTACCTCTTTCCTCATCTTCTGCACTGAGCTCCATCCATCTTTGCAACAGCACCATCGGAGGTACCCAGCAGAAATACTTTATAAGCTCAGTTGGCAGAGAAGTGCAGGGAGAGCTTCCACTGTTACTAAAATATTATTCTCTGGGCAAAATATGTTGAATCATCTTTTAGAATTTGATCTTCTCATTCAGCCACCATCCTAGCAATTTATTCCCACTAACTTTCATGTTGACTTTCACTTGCCAAGGGAAACCCACACTGGGTTTGGGCTTCCAAAGAGATGACTCCCAAGGGTATTTCTGCCTGAAGGCAGGAAGAATTTTCAGGACTAGGTTTAATCATGACAATGTGGGATGAGAGCTTAAGATCATGTTTTTTACTTGGACATTCACATTAGCTGCACCTGCATGCCTTCAGCAACCTAGTACTTTTTAGACAGATATGAAAGCAAAGACTGTGTCTCCAGGGAAATGGCAGACTGTCTAGGTGGCATATGAATGAGGAAAGACATCGTGTTGTAGCAGAAACCATAGCTAAAGAGCGAAGTATTGTGTTAGTCTCATGCTGTGGCATGTCTTAGCCAGCAAATTAGCTGGTATTTTGTGATTCCATTACTCAGCAGCTTAGACTTTCACTGTTTGTGGCAATACAGGTGGGAAACTAAGCTTTAAATAATGAGGGGCTATGAATGGAGACCCTCTAGCACACAAATATGACCGGTCATGATGTTCCGCCATGGAAGAAGAGATCAAGCAATATTTTGTTGCTGGAGTGGGAGGAGAAAACACTTCTGTTGGAGGATCAGACCCGTCTGCCCTTGATCCAGCATGCTTATACAGCTGGACTTGCATGATCTCTGCAGCCTCCCAAGTGAATTGCAGCCTTGTACTCACTTTAGAGCCATCTATTACTCCCCACTGTGTATGTACCTACCTAAAAATCCATAACCGGTCTCGCATCGAATCAATGCTCACAGTCAACTTGTATCTAAACAAATTGAATAAAGCTAAGAGCTCTGAAGATCCTCTTATTTATTCCATGACAAGCAGAGAGACTCCCAGTTCTTCTGCTCCTGACACCTTTGTCAATAAAATCTGCAGATTGCACAATATAAAGTTGTTTTATAATTCATCTCCTTGACAATAACAGAACCTTTGAACAGGAATGCTTTATGTGGTTATCGCAAGAACAGCTCTCAAGCAGAGGCTGCATCAGCAAAGTGCAAAAATAAAATTTTGTTCCTCTTGAAGAGTCACATTTCAAGCAATTTTTTGATGTAATGAAAAAAAATTGGATTTGATTTTAAAGAAGAATTTATATTTGGCTGGCAATTAGATCATAAGTAAGAATCATAGGACTTATTAGATCATATATTCCATTCTACTTCCACCACAGGATCATTTTTCAGATCTGAGGTCTAATTTCATTATTTCAAAAGGACAAAACATGAGACTTACAGAAAGTAATGTAACTGCTGCAGTATTCACCCTTCGAATAATGTTTTTAGGCAGTACTCCCAAAACTAACTGCTGGCAAAATAAACAGCAAGTGGAAATGATGGCAACTGGATATCTATTTTGTTGAGTTGAAGGTGATATCAGCTCACCTACCTGCACTAATTTGTATTCACGGCTATATATGAACACATAAGAGATGTTTGAAAAGTTGTGCCCCAAATTTTTAAGATATACATAATTTATTCTAAATTTATAGATACAACTAGAGCTGTTACAGTCTGTTATGTAAATACTGTGCTAGGTTTTAAAATAAAAGGTAGAATTTTCAAAGCCAAGCAGAGCACTTAGGCATGAAGTTTCATTCATTGCAATGGAAAGTTATATGTCAAAATCCTGGTCCTAGGATTTAGGTGGGGGAATTACATGTTTAAGCAGTGATTTCAGATAATTTAATCTAAAAGAAGGAACCCAAAGTTGAATTTTAAACCCATTCTTAGTATTTTATTAATTTGTCTCTGAGAAGAATTTAATTGATTGTTTTGAATTTGATCTTTAATTCTTACCCTTAATATAATCAAAACAAAACTGACTGTGAAAGAACTGTTTTCAAGACAGTTTTTGCCCCATCCCTGGAAGTGTTCAAGGCCAGGTTAGTTGGGGCTTTGAGCAACCTGGTCTAGTGGAAAGTGTCCCTGACCATGGCAGGAGGTTTGGAACTAGATGATCTTTAAGGTCCCTTCCAACTCTAGCCATTCTACGATTCTATGACTGAAGACAATTCTAGAACAAGGTAATTAGACAGAGACCTCCATCTCCAGTTAATTATTTGGCTAAAGGTCCAGGAAAATGACAAAATGCCTGGGAATGAATGGAACTGACACTGATATAGTGACATAATAGTTTGCACCTCAAAAATATTCAGCCAAGGACACTCTGAGGTTTTACTAACAATAAACTAACAAGAGAAGTAATATTTCCTCATTTTACAGATGTGTGAGGAAGGCTTATAAGTGTCAAGTGACTTGACTATTTCTTACAAATAGTTGGAAAAGACGGAAAAAAATATCTATTAGCTTTCAGTTTCTCTGTTTTTTTAATGCTTGATAGCTGTGTTGGTTGAGGAGCTGAGATTCGTAGATTATTTGGAGCCTGCTAGTGCAGCAAAGCCATGTGCACATGGTATAAAATATGCAAGACAGCCACTGCGTACTGGTGGGTTTTGTATTTCAGTGGGACCAGTCTGTGCTTCAAATGTGTCATTATCCTTCATAAGGAAGTTTCGTTCTACTCTTGAATCAGCTCACATTGTTAATGTGCTCATCAGCCAACTCAGAGGATATACAGACAGCTGCGAGGAATCTAATTAACATTTGACTACAAAAGAAGACATTACAATCTACTGTACTACTTAATCTGTCAGTGAAGGTCTGGATTAGAAATGGGTTCAGTATTTCTCTGTAGCTTTTCCTCTGTTTTAATATAATAGAATCATAGTCATTAGAGGTGTCAAAAACCTATTAATTTATCTTGTCCATCTAGCATTGCTGCTGCTTTTACCCTTTGGATGACTCTAAGAAAACCTCTTACTCTATGTTTGTCTCTATCAAACACCTGCAGATTGTTATCGTCTCTACTTTTAGTCATCGTTTACATGGGCTTAAGTAATCATGTAATGTTTCCCCACAAATCAAAACTTCCATCATTCTTTCTATGTTCTTCTCTCCTTAATCATCTTACACTGTTCCAGCATTATCTCCAGCACAGTAAAGACTGCTCTTACCATCCAGAAGAAGTACCTGTATTCTATATTGAAATATATCTACTATTTAGTTTGAACTCACTGTTAGTGACATTCAAAGTCACTCCATGCTTTTTTTGTTAAAGAGAAGAAAGAATAATTGCATTTCTATGTAATAAGTGCTCTCTAATGCATAGAAGATAGGGCAAAAGTATTATGAAGCACAGAGTAGTTTGAAAAGGAGTAGCTTTTTCAGATTAATCTGAATGTTCAGAAGGTTTTTTTTTTCTGAACAAATAGGAACAAACAACAAATTGTTTGGATGAGAGAGAGCAATTGTGTTGACAGCAGACATATGAATGATACTGTTTTTACAGATGGACTGGTGAGAATCAAATTGAAGCTATTGATCTGTATTTGTGTAGGATCCTGCTAAGCAGAAAGCTTTGAGGGCTTTGCCATTAGCAGCATGGGTCATTTTACCAACTAGGAAAGGCAACACGCTCTGTTTCTGTCATACACGCTCCATTGCTAGCGCAACGGAAGATGCCTAGTCTTCAAAAAATGTCAAGAGCCCTTCTGTAGAGATGGGGATAATCCTTTTCAGATATAATTAAAAGCCTTTCCTCTTCCCTCAACAGGCACACGCACAAAAGATAACTCTTCTGAGGCAATACATCAGCAGGCTGGAAAAAATCTAAGTTAACTTTTTAACTTCGTTAGTTTTGCATCTTCTGTTTAGTGTAGACTGAACACAGACTGAAAAGAGTAGGAAGCGACAATAAGTCCTCGGGTCTCAGATTAGTGCCTTTGGAAGAGCATAGAGAAAAGCACAGATCTTGCTTAAGGAGGGCAATTTTGGGTCTTCCCTCTCTAGAGCCTGTATTGCAAGTTCTCATTAGTGACCTATCTCCTTGGGAATCTGAGATGGTGGAAGAGAGCAAAGAGCTTATTTGTTATCTGGTTGCTGGTGGGACTGGGACCATCCCCATCTGATCCACTGGGAGCATGTAATTGCAACCAGTGGGCAGTAGGAGAGTGCAGAAAGTGTGAAAAGAACTACCTTAGGCTAGCTCTCTCTTTTTTTCTTTCTTTTTTTTAAAGTATATGATTCATGAAATCCATTTGTTGTTACAGGAAGGATGGTTTTATCAGCTGAAACATATTTCTTTCTTGTTTGCTTTGATATTATCAGACTTATGTAGGGGGATCACGTTTCAATATGACATCCATGGACTGATGCTAGATAAGGGCAAAGTATTTGTACCTTTGTAATCAGTTTCCCCCATATGTAGAGTAACATTTCCCTTATCAAGGAATGGAAAAGTAGTCGAGGTATCTGATTTCAAAACTTGTAAATGTATCCCATTTGTCCTCAACTCACTAGGGGGAGGAAGGTTAGAATGTGTTAACCAAATTTTAGATCAAATTATTTAATCTCTGTGCTTCCATCCTCTAATACTCTTACCTAGGAATGCTGTAAGGTGAACTGAAGCACTGTTTTCTTCATGCATGGATTATTCTTATTCATTTTTACTGTTTCTCCAGGTTAAGTGGAGATGATAAGAAAAAAGTCTACAGCTATAACATCACCTCATGTATTGAAGAAAATCTTTAAAAACTTTATCCACTTAAACAAAATATATTTAATTCCCAATTATTCTTTATTATTATCAGGGAAAAAAATCGTAAATCTTCAGTCTAGAAAAAATGAATTTCAGGAAGATAGCAACAGTCTGCTGTAGTTACATTCATAGTTCTCTGCTGTTGTCAACAGAGCTGCATTGCCAGAAAGGTCAGCAAAATACAAAGGAGCACTTACGCATTCCCCTTCTGTTTTTAATATATTTCTGAAGCTGAGAGACAATGTTCTCTTTCCCCCTGAGCTCAGGCACGGAAAAGACAACGTTAACCCCTGATGTTTGGTGACAATGACAGTTGTAGCAGAGTTGGCAATATAAGAATTTGCCGAAGCTCAGCACAGATTTAATTGTCACTGAAAACAATGCTAAATCTATATTAAAGAGGGGATATGGAAAGCTTTTCATAGTTACTGTGTTCTCATATATTATTTAGAGGCTGTGGGTTAAAACTGCCAGATTCTTGCTCATTAGATTATCACTGGTGATAGGGTGCTAAATAAAGTCTGTGTAGTAGACAGGCTTGAAAATACAAACCTTAATGCAATAAGTGTCTTTGCCCTAGAGTGATATATAGTATGAAATGGCCTTAAATTAGGAATGGAATAGATTTCAAACCTTTTTAAACTGTAAAAGAGATATAATGAGAACATAATGTGAGTCAGAGTTGGTCCAATAGCAGATAGACATAGCCAAAACACTGTTTGTGGTGGTATCAAATACCAGGAGGGAGCTCTCAACAGCCACAGTTTTGTATTCAGAACTGGATGAAGCTTGTATAAGACCACATTTCCACACATTATACTGCAAATTGTTTTTAAAAAGTAAACAGCCCTTAACTACAGCATGCTGCAGAACTCCATTAGAATGCCTTTTTAGCAAGGTTATGAATTTTCAGTAATTGCTGTGGAAATCCATATTTAGCATCTGCAGGATTACTTTTAATCAGCTTTGAGGATATGATTTGACACCATTCATTTTATGCTTCAGCATTTAACCAGTTAGGCTGCAAAAAATGCCATCAATTTGCTGTCTTCAATAACAGTAAAACAGTAAGGGTAAGAGGGAGAAGGGAGATTTGGTTACCATCAAAAGATGAGGAAAATGGCCATGTGCTGCTTTAAAAAAAGCACTCATTGAATCAATAATTGGGGTAATAAAATGAGACTTTGTTCTGCTGTTGTGCTTTCCCTCCATAGATCTCAAGGCCCTTGTGCATTATGAGTCAAGACTAGCATGCATTCTGCATATTTCTACATATTTTTTTCTGTGGTTCTTAAATACATTACCTCTGTGTGTGTTCTATATATTCTTTCATTGTTGCAGACTTCCTCCTAGATACCTTATTTCTTCTAATCATGTACTAGGACCAAGTCAGTACATTCCTTTGCTCATGGGGGGGTTGATGCTTTTATCAGATACTTTCTCCAAGAGATATATTGGGGTTTTGCCTAGACAATGGATATACAGAGGTTGCTTTGCAATCAGATAGTTTCCAACCAAGTGGTTCTTACCTTTTGCCTTTCCACTGTGTGTTTTACTGTGTTTCCTGAAAGGTGGAAAGGTGTTAATGTCTTTCTGTACAGACTTGGTCACAGCTGGTCCATATCCCTATCAAAGAATATATACATATATAAAAATATAACAGCGTGACCTGGACAGGCTGGAGAGTTGGACAGAGAGGAACCTTATGAAATTCAACAAGGGCAAGTGTAGGGTACTGCATCTGGGGAGGAATAACCCCATGCATCAGTACAGGTTGGGGGCTGACCTGCTGGAGAGCAGCTCTGTGGAAAGGGACCTGGGACTCCTGGTGGACAACAGGATGACCATGAGCCAGCAATGTGCCCTGGCGGCCAAGAAGGCGAATGGCATCCTGGGGTGCATCAAGAAGAGTGTGGCCAGCAGGTCGAGGGAGGTCATCCTCCCCCTCTACTCTGCCCTGGTGAGGCCGCATCTGGAGTACTGCGTCCAGTTCTGGGCTCCCCAGTTCAAGAAGGACAGGGAACTGCTGGAGAGGGTCCAGCAAAGGGCTACAAAGATGGTGAGGGGACTGGAGCATGTTTCTTATGAGGAAAGACTGAAGGACTAGGGTCTTTTTAGTCTAGAGAAGAGAAGATTGAGGGGGGATCTTATCAATGCTTATAAATACTTAAAAGGAGAGTGCCAGGGGGATGGGAGCAGTCTTTTTTCAGTGGCGCCCAGTGATAGGACGAGGGGTAATGGGCATAAACTTGAACATAGGAAGTTCCATCTTAACATGAGAAGGAACTTCTTTACTTTGAGGGTAGTGGAGCACTGGAACAGGCTGCCCAGAGAAAATGAACCCTTTTAGCTCGGCATTGAATGGGAGGTGGTGGTCCAGCAAGGTAGAAAAGTGCCAGGCTGTGGAGGATTTTCCCTTCTAGTTAATCTCCACTGTTAAAAATTCGCCTCATTTCAGGTCCTTCTCTTTTGCCTCTATCTTTTGCCAAGACTGGCTGGCCTCAGTCAAAACTGATAATGTGGGAAACAAAGTCATCTGTGCCAGGCAGGTCTGGAGTCTTGAATTCAGGTTTTCCCTTTATTTACCAGGGAAATAAACTGTGTTGAGTCAGTCACACAAGGTCAACAAATCCTGAAAAAAAATCAGGGGGAAACTGAGTGCTTTCATCATGTCTTTCTTTAAAATCACAGTGTTTGATAAAATACAACTAGTGGTTTAGTCTATTTACAAGTCTATCCAAGATAAATTCCTAAGTGCAAATTCAAGTGGCCCCCTCCAAGGCTCTCCTGTGTGTTTAGCGTAATTGAGCTTAATGATGAGAAGAAAAGCACTGGATGTGATATTCTAAAAAAAAAAAGTCCTTTTTTTCTCTTCAGCAAGGACAGTAAATCCATAAGAGAGCAAACAGCCACACTGCTCTACAGCCAGCCTGCCTTGACCCTTACTTCAAGGTCTGAGAAAAGAGTTCAAAGAATTAGCACCTGTTTCATGCTATTCTTGTAACAGGATCATCTCCACTAGCGACAGGAATAGCAATATTCTCATTTTCCAGAGGCTGCTTTGTAGCCATTGGATGGGAACAACTTTATGATAATGGCAGCAGCCTGGGAGGGGGAATATGAAGTTGATATTTACCTTAAGGCATTGAGTCCAGCGAGCTATCCGCATGCAGTGCTCTGTGAATTGAAAATTTGTAAGTTTGTGGCAGACTCTGGTTTTCGGTAAGAGCCTCTAATTTTTATTAATGTTGTCAGTGTGTCATTGGAGAGGTACAAATGATTTGAAAGATATATATTCGAGGAGTTCTTGAATGTGACCTTATCTAAATTTCTTACAATGCTTAGGAAATGTCCTCCAAATTTGAATGTCTCCTTTAATCCACATTGTTCCTGAGGCTTTTTTTCTCCCTCAACCAATAAATGAAGAACATAGAGTGTTTTTTCTGCTCTACTCCTGAATGTCAATTGACTGAACCAAAGATAACAAGCATAGGACTCCGATGCCTCTCAGATGCTCCTGTGATAAGTGCTAGTATCAGGTCCTGGGTAAATACATAGACCTGTTCTTCCTCCAGGTGAAATGAATAATACAGCAACCATTAATTTCACTCACAGCCAGATTATGCTTTAAACCAGACAATAAAAAACTTCTAACTTGGCAAAATCCATTGAGAAAAAAACAGTTGTACGGTAGCCAGGCCAAGACGACAATTAAATGGGAGTTGAAAATGTGCTGGATCTCACCTGCAGTGCTGCCAATGCGTGGAGCCCTGCTGCCGCCTCCCAGTGTGCCTCTGCCATGGTCTCTTCAAGCAGACAAACTGCAGGACCATGACATGGTGCAGCCAGCATGTGAGGTCCTGCGTGCTAGGAGACCATGCTGGAAGGCAGATTGCTGGGAACACCCTGCTTCATCTGGGACCCAGATACACCCAATGCTGTTCCCTCTTCCCCAGCATTGTCATGGTGGGCTGGAGTTTAGCCTAGCTGACACGTCTGTCTTCAACACATTTGCGCATCTCTCACGGTGCTCTTCTTGCAAGACCTTGAGGCTTTGGTGGGGGTATGGAGGACTGCTGATGCACAGGGGTGTGCAGGGTAGGAGCTGAAGGCTGGTAAATTTTTGCAGCAGGGCAGAGCCCAGCTGGGAGTCCTCAGCACAACAGCAAAGCTAAGGAAGGTTTCTGAGGGTACTTGCAAGGCGTAGAGCAGGAGCCGTTGTACCTGGAGAGACCCAGAGATGTGTGAGGTTAAACAATATTAATGTGCCAGCAGAGAGGTGAGCCAGGGAGGACATGTAGAAGACAGCCAAAGCCTGAAAGCCAGGAGACTGCAACATGGTGTAGCTGTGCAATACGTTAGAATGGTTCATGCAGGGAAAACTTCGTTGAAATGGGAAATGATGGCTCAGGGAAAGGTACAGTGGGCAATATGCTGTGTCGTGGTTTGGCCTCAGCCAGCAACAAAGAACCACGCAGCCGCTCGCACAACTCCCACAGTCGTGGAAAAAGAAAATGACAGGGCCAAACTCGTGGGTTAAAAGAGTGCAATTTAACAGAACAGCAAAAGGAAAAGACAAAAACGCGATTACAGTACCGCCGCGAAGCGCACCGACCAGACCCCCACCGCCGCTCCAGGGGAGATTAACCCCATCCCTGCCGGAACCAGGACATGCTGCTATCTTTCTAAATGGATCCTCAGCCACGTACATTATGCTGGTGTCACCCACCACTGCAGTGCCACTATGGCTGTGTCTGGGGTGGCATGCAGCAGCTACACCAGCTGCGAGAGGGCCATGAGGCAGTGGAGCCAATCGCATGGGGGGAAGGAGCCATGTGTGGGCAGGCAGCCTGTGGTGAGTTACAGTGAGGATGAAAGACTGTGAACACCATTCAAGACAAAAATGAAACCTTTTAAAGGCCTTCAGGCTTCAGCAAGCAACTTAAGTACAAACTCAATTTCAGGCATATAAGTGGCATCAGTAAAGGCTGCAGGCTGAGTTCCCATTTCCAGCAACTCCTGTTTTGATAGGTTTGGCAAGCTAAAACCCTAATAGGGAAAAATGCCTCTTTTATAATTTAAAAGGGGACTTCACATAAGTGAGAATGAAGCCCAAGTGGACTCAGTCTGAGCTGCTGGATTGGAGCCTTAAGTTCAGGCTGGTCACAGAAGTGTCTGTTGCTCAGATTTCAGTGCTCCTTTTTCTCCAGGCAAACTGTATTTTTCATGCACAAGCCTGCATATTCATTCAGCAATACTGCAGGGCTGTGCTGAGTTATCTGCATTGATCTGTTAAATGAAAGGCCCCTTGCTGGCAGCAAAGCACAAACTCTCTGAGCCCTGAAGTAAATTGGAACAAAGCAACTCAGACAAGCACAGGAAGTGTCCTGTTATATATGCATGTATGTTTATAACATAGCTGTGCATGTGTATACAAGCATTTAGTTAGAAAACATCCAATATCTACAGTCTCCCTGACTTTTAGATATTTTGGGTTGATTTTTATTTTTTTAAATTTCAAATTATTTCAAAAAAGAAAATTGACATGGAGGTACTATAGACCAAATATATGCATGCTTATGTGTGTATAAAAATGTAACCTTTAGAAACCCCAAGAAGTGAATGACATCCTTAAACATAGACTAGTAGCCAAGAATAATGTTTGTATATGGGGCTGAGAAGTGTGCAGAATATAGTTTTTCATCAAATCATGGAAATTAGAAATAGAAAAGACCTATTAGATCATCCCGGCTATTCCCTTGGCACCAAGGTACAGGAAAGCAGGAAAAGAAACAAACAGAAAAAAGCATTAAAGCTATAAAATGGTATTTTTGCAGAAATCGCAGTGCAAACATAAGTCCTGTGACAGCCACTGCACTTTATGTTGTGCAGTTGTCAAAACTGGTACACAGAAATAAAAAATAATTTGGAGCTTTCTTTAAATGCCTTGGGCTTTTCCTTTCTCACATAACAAGTTTTCCATAAACCTTAATGTTGAGACTTTTTATCTTGTTTCCAATGTTGAGTGATTAAAAATAAAAAAGGGAGATAATTACCATGACACTGACACATCATTTTATGCATTCAAAGAACTAAGTAATTCTTGTAGAGACCCTGTGAAATGGGTATGTAAATCTGCTGTATTGACAAGTGCTTTATCAGTGCCAATGGATTTATCAATGAGACTATTGCCTTGCGTTGTCTGTGAGGAAGATGAAGCAGAGGTGAAGTGACTATGAAGGCCAGCCAGTGAGTCAGTGGCCAAGCCAGGATAAAATTCAGGAATTTTGTCTGAGTTTTCCGGTGTTTCAGGGTTGGACACTTTCCTGCATAGCTCTGAAGAGAGTAACTGAAGACACTGGCTCTTTGTAACCACTGAAGCAGAGCAGTTCTGTAGGCTGGGCACACCTGTACTAACTGCTAAAATTGTTACAGTCTTCCCTAATTAAGATTGGCACAGTGGTTGCTGCTAGTAATATATCCCCGTAATGGATATAGCGTTAAACATTTTGAAGTGGCAGCTGAAAAGGTTTTAACAGTGTCCACTTTGGATTAAGGGTCTACATTTTCTTGAAGGTCTTTTATTCCTTGGCTGATTTTGGTTGTTTCTTTTTAGAAAATTGTTGGCAATGCAACTATTGACTTTTGGAGAGAAGGATGCCTTCATTTAATCTGGAAACGGAAACCATATCTTTAATGCTAATTAGGCAGCACATTACTTAGTCTTCCTGTCCTCGCGTAAATAACAATTAGCAATAATTTAGCAGTTGTACACTCTGGCATCTTCTAAGCCATACCATTGTATACCAATCCAAATTCCTTTGCATTAATTAGGATCATAAGCCAATCAGCACTAATTAAGAAGAAAATAAGTATAATAAAAAATAAAACAAAGCCAGTGATTTGTATCTGTTCAGTAGTTCTTTTTCCCTCTGCAGTTTATCAAATAGTTGTGATACATAGGAACTTCTAATTGAAACTAATTATGAGGTTTCCCCTGCTACTTTGAGCCTCATGTTCAAATCCCCCGAAGCTCATTAAATAAGTAACAAAGCTGGAATCTTTAGCACATATTGTAACTTGGTTCATGTTAATTAGCACCACATTTTGGAGTCAGTAAGAGGCTGTTCAGCAGCATTCGCTACCTAAAGGGACATTAGATAGAGATTTTTGCAGATCTAAGAGGCTACACAGTGACCCGAGACAAGTATTATCAGATATGACTGAAATGTCACATATCAGCCTCAAGACTGTATGCTAAATATGGTATTTTTGCAATTCAGTCCATTTTGACCCTGTCTTAATGTCTGTTGTTATTTGGAGCAAGCATCTGAAGGTCATTCCTGTCTATCGGTGGCTGCGTCATAAAATAGCATGCATTTTCCACTGCTGTTTTGGGTATTATTAGCACCATTTCACTTTCAGAAATGGGAAGCAATCTAGATGCCAGCATCTTTGCAGATCCCAGGCCTATTTAACAGACTGAAATTGCTACATGATATTTAATGATGCTAAAAATATATATGATGGTATGTGCCATCTCCATTTAGTTGTATGTAGTAATTTAAAGGTAGGCAGTCAGTAAATATTGAAAATAGTTCAAGGAAGGTGAAAGAAATCCACAGACCTATAGTTTTGTGTGTTCTCACTACAATTTCACCTCATCTTAAGCAGATTTCAGTACAATCTTATGAGACAGAGCCACACACTGATATTACAACAGGCTGCTGCCTTGCTGCTGTACTGCCACTCTCAGTCTTCATGGACAAAGACACGTATGACCTGATCCTATTGAAAAATCTCACATGCCCTGAAACCAAACTGAATTGGAACAAATCAGTCTAGTTTGTTCTTACATGCTATCCCTTTCTAGCTGACATTGCTTTGAGATCACTAATTAATTGACTAATTAATTAAAATACCCTAAAAGTGGTGCAGTAACTCTGACATCTTCAATATTTTGTAGTTGTTGGATCTTGACTTCCCAGTTGTATGTGTGCAGATTGTCAGAGATCTCTCACCCCACCACCAGCCCCCAACTGCTCTTCTTGGGACTGAGTCTGTCCCAAAAGCCGTGCACAGATGCAGGGTCACCGTCCTGAGGTATTACCCATGCTTTCTTCCTGCCTGTGAAGACTGTATCTGGGCAGCTTGCAGACAGAGTGGCCAAGGTTCAGGGTCCAGTGGTAATTGGAAATGAGAGATGGATCCCATTTTAGGCAAAGCAAGAAATATCCTCATGTAAATCAGGAGAAAAGAAGTGCCAGTGCCCTTTTCCCCCTCTACGTTTCCAGACAAATTGTTTTCATTGAATGACTACGATCATTTGAAGTACTGTTTAAATGAGTGCTGAGAAAAAGACCACAAAAGATCATTGCAACTTCTCAGATGGAAAAAGAGGCACCATGTAAATTATGAAACTCTGAAAAAGTGTGCGATCCAAAATTATTGAAATGCCTCTTCTTGAAATCTGATGGTCACCAAATGGAGATACTTCCAAGGACACAGTAAACATATTCATGAAGGCAATCCACAGATCAGGGTTTTTTTTTCCCTTGTTATGGATGAGACGACCAACACATGACATACACAGCCTGCAGGTTTTCTGTGTGGGTACATCAGAGAATGTAGGGATCCACTCTATTAGAAAAGTTGTCCTCTACCAATGATGAAATATGTAGTCATTCACCTGGACAACTTAGTCCATAAATGATCGTATCTAGAGCACTGAATTGTTCAAGTACTTCTTCATGAAGTTGAATCCAATGGTGCCAACGTCCCATTGCCCTGTTATGTGTGACAGCCAAGCAGGGTGCGGAGGTTGATGTGTTTCTCTGAACTGATCAGTAAGTCAAAGGACTTCCTTTTCTGAGGAGTTCAAGTCTAACTTTAGTAAAAAAAACTTTGGTGATTTCCTGGATGTCAGAGAAGCAATGTGATGGGAGGTGTCTCCAAGGACTACTTTGATAACCTGCCTTCTCCTAACGCCACCCTCCAAGAGGCAGAGGGAGCATGGTTGATGTTACTCTTTTAATCACATTAGGTGGTTTTGAGGAAGAAATAGAATAAAAGATCTTCAGCTGCCCGTTTGCTTTTTACTTCCAAGCACCTGGGGAAGTTATATAGAGGAAAATTGCTACAACAGGCTCCCCTTCTCCTTCCTCTGCAAACTGGAAGCTTCAGTATACATCAAAATTAACATATAGTACTCTATTTTCTGTGGCATGCCTCTAAAAAAAGAAAACAGGCAATGTTTTTCTTAGGAATATATCAAAACAGTTTAATAACTGGAGCAGCTGGTCCTGCAGGAAACTCCCTAGGGCTTGCTGCTGGTCAAAAGTACCATTCTTCACATTAGGTTTCTTTATCTGAAAATAAAATGCCTTCCAATTAAAAATGTAAAAAATAAAATTGAAGCTTAATTTGGTGTTTCCAATAGAAAAATGTATGTCTAAAAAGAAGTAAAAGTACGAAACTAAGTTTAATGAAAAATAAAATACCTATTGCATTGTCTCAGCATATAAATAGCTTGTTTCTGAGCAACCCCAAAATACACAAGTGAGACTGTCCAGTATCTGTGTGTTTAAAATAGAAGAGTGGACCCTAGTAAGAGTTAACTGGGCAGACCTGCTCTTGAATCACCTGCAGACAAAGCAGAAGGTCACCACCGGTTTTGTTACTCATAAGAACTTCTAGCCATGTCCTGATGGGAGTCTGAAGACCAAATGAGTCAGGGAATCAAAGTATTTTTTAACCCTCAGAGGTAACTTAACCAATGGTGCACATAGAGGAAGGGAAGGGAAAGTGAGGGGAATTTGGACTGTACAGGCCTTGTATTTTGGAAAACAAAGCAAAACAGGACTCACCAGATTTTTTTTTTTCTTCTAATGAGATTTTTTTCCAATTACCTTTCAATCGTTTCTAATTATGATCTGCAAAGAAGTGTTTATAACAACTGCAGATGGGGAATGCTGGTAGTTTCCTCTCTTTCAGAGGCCCTTTGAGGTTTGATTCAATAAAATCTGTAGAATCTTTTGAGGTCTTGTCTGAAAAACACGAAATAACAAAAAAGAAGTGAATTGCCACCCTTTTCTTCTGCAGCTGACCTAGACAGAGAAGTTTGTTATTGTTGATCATTGGGGGGAAAACCTGACACATCTCTAAGGCAATTCTGCTTTTTGCCTTGGTCTGAGTGGGAAAGGGTTAAAATTACAGGGAGTCTTACCTTCAGAAATGGAGAGGGAGAGAAGGAGAAGGAGAAAGAGAAAGAGAGAAACAAATGCAGAAAAAAAGCCTCTTTTTTGTGGAAAGGATTGGCTTCTGATTTCAATTATTTCTGAGTTGTAAACATTTTCAGGGACAAGGAATTCCTTTGCATACATATATTGCTATTGCAGAAACCAGGGGCACTCCAGTGGAATTTTTTTTTTTTTGTCTCAACAGAGTAATTTTATTAATCTGGGAGATTTTATTTAATACTCTGGTATTAATGACAGCAAGAAATTAAACAGTTGTTTCACTCATTTTTCTTCTTTTCAGTGTGTGTGTCTTTCTTCCCACCGCCCCCCCACCCCCGTATCTTTATAATTATGTTTTAAGACCGTAAATGTTTCCAAAGGTAGTGCCAGATTTAAAATACTGGTTGTTATTACAATGTGTGGGTGGTTTTACCCTCTCTGTTCGCAGCCTCCAGCTTTTATCTGCCCTGCTTCAATCCTCCTACTGTAAGAGAGGAATCCAAGAAAATGAATTCATTTAGGGGAGAAGCAGCTTGACTCCTTTTATGATGATTATGATTATTTTAGTCTGGAGCGACTACCCTTTAGCAGGTAAAACCAAAAATGAAGGGAAAAGAAAAAAAAAAGCTTTGAAAGCTTAAACTTTGATGCAATCAATCAAGCAGGCAGCCCCTATCTCCCAGGCTAGTTTTTATTTCGTCTCCCTGGTTGCAAGGAAGTTACTCCTGTTTCATGCTGCCACGGTGGAGATGAGAATCTGATCCTCATTCTCCATTAAGCGTGTTTAAAGCAGAAAGACAATTTTGTAGGCTGCCATGGTATATCCCAAGCCCTGCTGTCCTTTCTGCTGCATACAGGGAGTGTGAGGCAAATACCACACATTGCAGCAGGCTCAGGGAAGAGGAAAGGGATAATAGGGACAGTGTCATCCTCCCCTGAGTGCAGTAAATTTGCAGCTGGCACAGATGCAAGGAAGGAAGGTGATGTGTTCACCATTTAATAGGTCTGTGTTGCAGGTGAAAGGATGTGGGATTCTGGCTAATTCATTTGCATTGCATATTTCTGCTGACATCAGACACGAGCGATGGACAGTTGCAGCACCTAAAATGCAGGACTCATAGATACTGCGGTGTGCAAATGGACTCAAACCCAAAACCACTGACCCAACCAGCATGGCATGAGAAAGGTGGATGAGGAAGGGGTCAGTGTAGCTTGGTCAATGCAGGCAGTGGTGTCATTCATCCAAAAACATCTACTTTAGGTTGAGCTGAGTTGCCCCTGAAACTCTGTTGGCTATAATGACTAGTTTCTGCTACCGTTAAAGGACTTGCTCAGAAATCAGTGTTTCCACTTGTAGGCAGCCAGGTTCAATCTGTTGAGTCCCACTCTGCTCTCTGGGAAGGAGGCAACAAGAGGTGCTTTCAAGTCAGGTTTGTTCTGCCTGGGTAATAAATGAGTCCTATCGGCAGGATGCTCTGAGAACGGCTCACCGTGGCACTACAGCTTTTAGAGCTGAGCTGGTCCTTCTCTGACTGCCTCTGAGTGCTGGCAGAGCATAGAGAAAACTCATTGCATGCTCTGAGCACTGTCCTGGGAGGTGGTAGGTTTGGGTCCCCCTGAGAGTGAGGAGGGTTTAAACTCACATTTCCCATTTTTCTGGGTAAATACTGTGTCCTGGTTCCGGCAGGGATGGGGTTAATTTCCCCAGCAGCCGGCAGGGGGCAGGTATTCCATGCCACGTGACCCATGCCCGAGCTATAAGTGGAGCTAGCCGGGGAGAGCAGAGCAGTTGCCACTTCTGGGGTGGGCTGTGGTGGTGTGCTTCTGGTCGGTGTGCTTCTGGTCGGTGTGCTTCTGGTCGGTGTGCTTCTGGTCGGTGTGCTTCGTGACAGTACTGTAATTGCGTTTTCATCTTTCCTTTTGCTGTTCTGTTAAATTGCATTCTTTTAACCCATGAGTTTTGCCCTGACGATTTCTTTTTTCCACGACTGTGGGAGTTGTGCGAGCGGCTGCGTGGTTCTTTGTTGCTGGCTGAGG
>NW_009649052.1:108283-112017 GCF_000708025.1 Charadrius vociferus | reverse complement strand
AGTTCAATGGACATGTTGGAGGGATGGCCCACAGACTATGGGAACTGTAAGATCTGGGCATGATGCAGATGGTATGGAATAAGGGGTGGATAATGTCCTGGTTCCGGCAGGGATGGGGTTAATTTCCCCAGGAGCCGGCAGGGGGCAGGTATTCCATGCCACGTGACCCATGCCTGAGCTATAAGAGGAGCTAGCCCGGCAAAGAGAGCAGTCGCCACTTGGGGGTGGGCTGCAGCAGTGTGGGTCTGGTTGGTGTGCTTCGCGGTGGTACTGTAATCGCGTTTTGATCTTTCCTTTTGCTGTTCTGTTAAATTGCTTTCTTTTAGCCCACGAGTTTTGCCCTGCCGATTTCTTTTTCCATGACTGTGGGAGTTGTGCGAGCATCTGAGTGGTTCTTTGTTGCTGGCTGAGGCCAAACCACGACATACTGTAATAACAGCAGTGGGCTTCCCCTGCATTCATGGAGGAATGGGTTCTGCAGATGTGGATGTCAGAGGCTTTGAAATGGGGGAAGGTGCTGTAGGATGGATTCGAATCTAGATAGACTTTTTTGCTCCCCGTTCTCTTCTGGCTAACTGGGATAGAGGAATTGTGCTTCAGAGATGCTTTTCTCTGCACCCAACAAGGTAACATAGAGGGATCAGGTGGTCTGGGAGCACCAACTCCCACTCAGCATCTGAGTGATGGGATCAGCATTATTGTATTGACACAGCTTTCTTGACCCTTTCTCAGGGTTTCTCCTGGAGGAAGGTCTTACAGGAGGAGCCAAGCATCACTACAGCATTGTCCTTGGAACACCTCACTGCAGGAGGGAAACTGAGGCATGGGGACAGAGTGATTTGCTCCAGGAGCAGGGAAACTCCAGAGCTGCAGCAAAACCAGAGCAGCCAGAGACTTCCCATTCTTTTCTTCAGCCATTAATGTGATTCTTCGTAGTCATTACAGTTTCCCCTATATTTGAATGATGAAGGCCATAAAAGTTTAGCATTATCTGTCTATCTGTTGTCCTGATTATCTGTGCTCATATATGACTACTATCAACTCATTATTGGCATGGCACTGATCTGAACTTTGAGTTTAGTGCTCTGTGGAAATGCAGTAGCTACCCAGTAATGTAGTTATTTCAGCAGGCACCCTTTTTTTCTATAAGAAGACATCTTTATCTGTTTAGTGCTATCATAAAGTTGTGTTAGTCTCTCAATAAAAAGGAGTCTCTGCTTGCTATTAAGCAGAGAGAGCAGCTTAGCTTTGAAACCAGTGTTTGGATGAACCCAACTTCTGTTTAATGAACTGGTGGATTGCACTTTTGATGTATCTGTTGATCCTTTAATCAGCAAAACTTTACTGAAATCAGGAGGTCTCCTGATATGTTGAAAATTCTGACAAGTCAACTGCAGGGTTGTAATCTAAAGTCATTTTCTTCGCCCTCCCCTCCTCTGTAGGGCAACAAAATGTGTTACTTCAATCCTTATTGCTTCAAAGCTCTTTGAAACATAGCAATGTGATTTGAACTCATATCTATGCAGTCAAAGTCTGTCTCTGGCATTTTAACTTCAGCTGTTTATATTCCAACTAATTAGCCATAACATGCTGGACTGGGGATAATATATTAGATACGTTATGACTTTTTCCCTGTGCTGTAGTAGGTGGCAATTCTCCATCAGTGACTTGAAAGTGCAAGAGCTGTTTTTTCCCAACTCTTCTGGAAGCAAATATTTAAGCTAAAGACACTTGATTTTTGCTATGGGTTATGGTCGGTTTTGATTACATTTTCTGTCTCAAAAGCTATTAGTATATTCTAAACACATGTGAGTAAATTCTCAAGTGAGAGCAAAAGTGTTTGGGAAAGTCTGTGTGCCACCCAGACCAGAGGATGTAGGCTGGAAAGAAATTATGTGAATGAAAAAAAAAAAAGTCCATATTGTCTCATTTAAGTCCTTTATACACAAAATAGTCTGGAATTCTGCTGAGACCCCTGACTTGAGTTTGGGCTCTGAACCCCCTTTTAGTCCATTAAAAAGAGAGGGGATATTTGCAAACACTGGGCAAAACCATGCAGCTGTGCTAACACTTAGAGATTCTCATAACTCAGGTTCTGATTTAGCAGCATCTGTAAAATTAACAGCTTTAAGTTTGGTTCATCCACGGGAATGGGGAGTCTGCAGAACACATGGGGTCTTAGCATAATATTAACACTTGTTTGCGGAGAGATCACACAGAGAGCTGCGTATGGTTGGGTTTAAGCTGTTCCCGGGGTGCTGAGGGCATTTCTGATGGGCTAGGGTTGGTATTAAGACCAGTGTGGTTCAGGATATGGAGATGCTGTGAACTTCTGGAGTGCCAAGGGAGTTTTGAGTCTACAGGCGATCCTGAGGGACCTGGCCATCTGTAGCAGCCTCAGGCTTTCTTCTGGTGCTGGCCTGCTGCTTTGTAGGTCTCCAGTCAACAGAAACCATATGGATGAGAAAAAAAGTTTCATCATTTTATAGTTTCCAGTGATAACACTGCCAACTGCCTAAGCACTCATCATTGCAGATTTCTTCTGCATTGGTGGTGGGAAATGAGAAACCTGACGACTTCCTCAGGATGAACTTTGGGAGGAGAGAAGAGCTCAAAGAGAGGGCAAAGCCACCCTTGTGGCTTTTCATTTCCAGCTTGACACTAGAGTATATTATTTGTTGCTCTGTCTCCCTGTCCATTTATCCACCTGTCTGTTCTCACATCCACATCTATCACATTGTCTGTTTGCAGCGGTCATGGCAGTCCATTTTTGATGTGGGTTTTTTTTGCAATAATTGCACAGCCACAGTCTGTGTCACTTTATTGTCGGCTCAATGGATTTATATCTGCGTGCACTAGAAGGCAAGAGGAAACTGCAGTGCTCCGCAACTCCAGGAGATAAAAACCTGCTCGTTTGGAGGGAGACACAATTTGCACTCTGTCTGTGGAAGAAGGAAGTTTACAGTATGTGGAAGAATGGACTGACCACTTGGGAAGAGTACAAGAATGCCAAGAATGCCATCAAAGTATGCAGGGATGAAACAAGGAAAGCCAAGGCCTCCTTGGAATTAAATCTGTCAAGGGATGTCAAGGTCAACAGGAAGGGTTTCTTCAAATACATCAGAGGCAAAAGGAAAACTAGGGAAAATGTGGGCCTGCTGTTGAACGAGACAGGTGCCGTGGTGAGAGATGATGCAGAGAAGGCGGAGTTGCTAAATGCCTTCTTTGCTTCAGTCTTTACTTCTCAGGCCAGCCCTCAGGAGTCCCAGACTTTGCAGGTAACATAGAAAGTCTGGAGGAAGGAAGACTTTCCCTTGGTTGATGAAGAACAAGTTAGAGAACAATTAAGTAAACCGGATACCCACAAGTCCATGGGTCCTGATGGGATGCACCCGCAAGTGCTGAGGGAGCTGAGGGAAGTCATTGCTGGGCTGCTCACCATCATCTTTGAAAGGTCCTGGAGGAGAGGGGAGGTGCCTGAGGACTGGAGGAAAGCCAATGTCACTCCAGTCTTCAAAAAGGGCAAGAAGGATGACCCGGGAAACTACAGGCCGGTCAGCCTCACCTCCATCCCTGGAAAGATGATGGAACAGCTTGTTCTGGGTGTCATCTCAAAGCACCTGGATGCAAAGAAGGTTATCGACACGGATTCACCAAGGGGAAGTCATATCTGACTAATCTGATAGCCTTCTATGATGAAGTGACTGGATGGGTGGATGAGGGGAGGGCAGTGG
>NW_009649052.1:101653-108097 GCF_000708025.1 Charadrius vociferus | reverse complement strand
GCAGAAAGAAACCTTATGAAGTTCAACAAGGGTAAGTGTAGGGTACTGCACCTGGGGAGGAATAACCCCATGCACCAGTACAGGTTGGGGGCTGACCTGCTGGAGAGCAGCTCTGTGGAGAGGGACCTGGGAGTCCTGGTGGACAACAGGATGACCATGAGCCAGCAATGTGCCCTGGTGGCCAAGAAGGCCAATGGCATCCTGGGGTGCATCAAGGAGAGCGTGGCCAGCAGGTCGAGGGAGGTCATCCTCCCCCTCTACTCTGCCCTGGTGAGGCCGCATCTGGAGTACTGCGTCCAGTTCTGGGCTCCCCAGTTCAAGAAGGACAGGGATCTGCTGGAGAGGGTCCAGCAGAGGGCTACAAAGATGATTAGGGGATTGGAACATCTCTCATATGAGGAAAGGCTCAAGGACTTGGGTCTCTTTAGTCTAGAGAAGAGAAGACTGAGGGGGGATCTTATCAGTGCTTATAAAAACTTTAAGGGAGGGTGCCAGGGGGATGGGAAGAGTCTTTTTTTCAGTGGTGCCCAGTGATATGACAAGACGTAACATGCACAAACTTGAACATAGGAAGTTCCATCTTAACATGAGAAGGAACTTCTTTACTTTGAGGGTGTCAGAGCACTGGAACAGGCTGCCCAGAGAGGTGGTGGAGTCTCCCACTCTGGAGACATTCAAAACCTGCCTGGTTGCCATCCTGTGCTGTAGGTGATGCTGCTGTGGCAGAGGGGTTGGACTAGATGATCCTTTCATATAGACAGCCCCTTCCAACCCTTATCATTCTTTCTTTGATTCTGTGATTTGGCATCCCTTTGCAGGGCAGTGAATGTTTTTTCTCACTCCACCTTCAGTGAATCCCTGATGGATAAACAGAGGACACAGAAGTACCGAAATAGCTTCTTAAAACCTATTTTTTCCCTGTTGCACAAGGGCCAAGGATAATGTTTTCCTCCTGCCTGCCCCATGTAGTTCATGCAGATTTACTTGATCTCTCTCAAAACCACACAAACTTTCAAAGACTTGGATGAAATAAAGACTGTCAAGAAAACCTCACCAAAGTCTTCAGGGATGTCTTTATGCTTTTTTTTTCTCCAATGAATTTCCCAAGTAAGAGCCCCTCACTTTGTCAGAGGGAAGGTGCTGTAGCCATCCTTCGCCCACACGACTTAAGGCTTCTATTGAACAGGTGCCATTGGCACGGTGTCAATGTGACCACCTCCAACGTGTGCGCATCGCCTTTGGCAAATGTTTCTTTACCAGGTCAGCTGGCAGATCCATTTGCCGTGCTGTGCTGGATAAATTATGGGCTCTGGCCCTCAGTCCCATGAAATATATCAGGATGCTGTGCATGTGTTGTCTATCTAATCCCCCTTCCCTCTTAGCGTACATGTAGCTCTTATATCTTTATTTAAAACCTTAGTGGAATAATATTTATATCCGAACCCTTTCATCTATTCCTGTCTCTATCAGAGGAAGATAACATTTGTTTGGGGGCAGTAGCTTTTTTAAATTTTTAATTATCACTATGTTCCTAGCATAAATTAGCCACTTATTAGGCAAGTAGCAAGGGGTAAACTTCTGGAGAGAAGGATCAAGGTCAGATAAAAAGCAGAGCTGAACTACTGCCAGTTGCTTTGTCAAGGCCAGTAAGGGGAATTGGGGCCAGTTTTCTTAAAGCCGGCGGAGCTTGTGTTGATCAAGAGAGCCGCAGAGACTGAAAAGAGGTCAGTGAGTAATGTGTGTTGGAGCCAGGACAAGGGAATAACAGCACTGAGTGCCTGCAGAGGAAGACAAACAGCAGTGATTATGTGGGCTACATGGCAATATTGCTAAACTCTTTTCAGCACAAACCTTCCTAAAAGACTGTCGCGCTGAATGGGGCAATGCCAGAGCCAGTCCATTCCTCCCACTTCCTCCAGCATCTTCCCAGTTGCAGGAGCACGTCTGCTGTCATTGCAGCAAGTGCTGCTCAGCTTGAGGGGAGATTTTTGTGCCATTATAATTAAAGCTATTATTCTCATACACAGCCGATAGATAATCTAGGTCATCATGTATGTACAGCCTGGAAGGGTGCTCATCATAGCTGTGGAGACCTCTTTAAATGGTTAAGTCTTACTGTATGATGTCAAAGGGCATAAGAGAGGCTATGTAACATATTTATTTACAGCGAAATGTCATGTTCAGTCCTACTTACGAGACTTGTTCATCTTCCCCTGTAAGCAGTGACAAGCCCATGGCAGAAGGACCAGGGAGGTGACCCCTTAGAAACATTTCAGACAAGCATTTCAGTGTAAGTTCTGCCCTGAAAGAAGCTTTTAATAACCCTTAATTTTTATATACATATGCATATATATGTATATCCATTTTATATATATATATAAACAACCTTTCAAAAGTGTCTCGTGCCTTGCTCGCCTAGTTGAGGTTCCTTTAAAACCCTGTTCTGCAGATGCCTGGCAGCTTGAGAAAAATCTCTTATTTCAAATTAAGCACTCACAGCACTGTCCTTCCCACTCAGAAGATGGTTTTTAAGCCTTCCCCTTCAGTAACCAAAACTAAATTAATCTAACATCAGGAGAGGCTCATACAAGGGAAACCTATCAGACTTTGAAATAGTGTCCCCAAGGGAAGTTGAAGAAGCCCAGTCATATAAGGCTGAATTGGTTGACCTGTTCTGGGACAGCTGGAAGGATGGGCTAGCTGAGCTAATATGGCTTTTCCATTTCTAATATATCAGACCTAAACTGGGACTGTTGAGACCCACCAATGGAGGCAGATATGCTTTCAAGGAACACACCAGAAAATGAGGAACAGCATTTTTGTAGGCAGACAAGTCATAACCACAGAATCCCTGAACATTCAGTTGTGGCTTTTTGTCTTCTTCCCTCTCCAACTTCTGTGCTAAGACACTTCGCTCTCCAAAAGTAGCAAGGGCTGAGGCCTCCTATTTCTGAACTGATGTCATCTTGTTTGCAAACTTGGGAAACAGTTAAAGAAAGAAAAAGACTATGGAAGGAACACTGAAGAAAAGAAGTGCTGAAAGATCAATGTATGCCTTGTTATGGTGCAGGTTTTGAGTAAATAACAAATATCACTACAAGCAGGAAAAATAAACTTTGAGTTGGAAAAATAAACTTTGAGTTGGAAACATGGATATTAATTTTCAGACATAACTTGTTTTTTCCTCCCATTTAACATGGTCTGTGGAGTCTAAGTAAATAAAGTATTACTTAATTTTCATGGTGATTTTTGATGATACAAATGATTCTAAGCCAGAGTGTGGGTACATATATATGTATTTATTTTCTTTTCATTTCAGTTTCTGTAACCCAAATTCTTTGGGGAATCTCTGTTGCAATAGTTTCATCATTCTTCCCCTCTGAAAGTTGGGCTTTGAGAATAAACAAATTATACAAATTGTGTCAGGTTAGCTTTAGGGATGAGATACGATCCTTCCAGGAAAAAAAAAATGCTGTAGGATTACTACAGCAACTAATTACACTGACATCCCCTCATCAAAAGCTGCATCTTGAGCAGAGATCCAGTGTCAAGAGATTTGGCATAATATCCCTTCAACACAAGTCAGTCAACGATCGCAGATATGATAAAGAGTGAGAAAGCTGTTCTTAGGGGAAAGCAACTTTTCTGTAGACTGGAAGCTGTTTTTTCCTTAGCAATGTTTAATGCTGGTTGCAGCCTCCCTTCTCTACCTCTTTTCCTATAGGGCAAAAGAGCAAGGGCATGTGAAATGTGGGAAATGAACTGAAAGCCTCAGAATTGCTCCCCTTGGTGATGAAGAAAGACCAGATCAGTCCTGGAGTGTGATTTTACTGTAAGGAACAAAATCCAGGCTGGAGGATAAGGATAGGCCCTGGAAAGTCTTTGGGAGAAAGTAATAAGGTGTTCACCTTAGAGTTTTTTAGCTACATTTTAGTTCAAAGAGGTGGTATCTGTCACATTGGAGAAAACTAGTCTATGCATCACCCAAAAGCTGTGAAAGACCATTTTTTGAGCTGCTGAGCATAAAAATCAGTCCATATGCACCTTTTCTATAAGCCCACATAGCTTAAACAACCCAACCTCCGTTTTACCTAGCTAAGGTCCCTCATGCTCACAGTTTTTCCAACTTTCTGACCTTCATAAGTTGATTTTGTGAGAGATGTTTATTTTGTTTATTTATGAGAGCAATCAACAGTATCTCCTTACACCACCAACATTTACACTAATACCGCCCCAACAGCTCTGTCTCTTCCTGAGTGCAGAAGTGCAGGACTTGTCTTCCCAGCATTTGCCAACATGATGATACCCATAGCACCCTGGACATGTAGGGGAGAAGGTCTATACTGCATGCTTGGTTGTGCTGCTCCCCTCCTATAGCAGGCTATAGGGGCTGTCAGAGTCCCATAAAAATAAACCCTCAGGGTTACCGCAGGGAGAGCTGATTTTTTCCACAGCCTCCCAGTAAAGCATTTCACTGAAGCCTCCTCTTCCTCTTGAATTATCACCTGAAGACATTGATTCCTATGTCCTAACAATGTCCTAATATCCCAAATGTTTTTAATACTCAGGCACCAGCAATTTGGGAATAATTCTTTTTTTTCAATATTTACAAATATGAAAAAGGCAGTTTCCATTGTATTCAACTTATTATTTCACGTATTTCCAGGGTGCAGTGTTTTATCTCATCCCCATCACAAGTAACTCTTTTTGCTCTTCTAAAGACATCTGACATGCACTCATCAATCAATTCAAGAAGTCACCACTTTTAAGACAAATGTAGTGCAATAAAATTACACAACGTTAAAGCTGCAGTAGCTGCTAGTATTAGTTTGTGTGTCTTCTCTCTTTCCATGGTCTATCTGCATGCTGGTCAGAATAGGATGCTCATCTTACCACCCTTACAACATTTGTCCTGTTGATATTAATGCGGTAACATTCACCCAAACAAACAAGCAAATTCTCTTGTGGGTCTTTCTTTCTATGTAGACACAGCTCCTCTGCTTTAGACTCTGTTATTTGTCATTCTTGTGAGTTTGTTGGGTGCCTCTTCCAGGGGAAAGCAAGGACTGCCGTTTTCTACCAAAAACGTTCATTGTATCCATTGGGAGATATTTAACAGTTAGGAAGTTCAGGTCCCTAAGCAGTAATTAATATTTCCTAGCCCATGATGTGTTCTCCTTCATTGCTCACCTATTAGCTCTTCTACTCAAACCCAGGTTCTTTTTTTTCTGTGTGTTTAATTTATCACATGCTTAGTAAATTGAAGCCCCATAATTACCTGGGAAAAACGCCACAAGGGAGTGAGGGTTGTGACTTGAATTGTTAGAGATTCAGTAGATCCTGCATCTTCCCCAGAGTCTGCATCAAGTCAATGTTCCAGGTTGCCACAATGCCTCACACTAGGAGTAATGCCCCATTTTCCAGCAGCAATAAGGTCTCATTCAGTAGAGATTAAGGACTGCTTCCTTTGGGATGAGAAAAGCTAATGACGTGGATAGGTCAGTAATTACAGGCCATGGAGAAGAGTCAATGGAATCTCTGTCCTGTCTATCCCTCCTGTTGCAGGCAATGATGAGGGGGTTAACAGGAAGAGCCAGCAGGTCAATGACTGGCTCCAAACTTGGTGCCACAGACAGGGTTTTGGGTTCTTCGATCATGGCCTGATTTACCAGTCCTGCTGCCAGCATATGGGAAAAGCCTGTCTCGCAGGGGGAAAATGGTTCTTGGAGCAGAGTTATCAGGGCTCATTGGGAGAGCTTTAAACTAGATTTGAAGGGGGATGGGCACGTAACTGGGCTCAATAGAGAGGCGTCTGGGCATAGTAGCTTAGCAACTGTGGGGCCGAGTGCTAGTATTTTTGAGAATCGGAAGGCCCACCACTCCTCAAGGGCAAAAGCTACACACTCATTGGCTTTTCTGAAATGCCTATACACCAATGCATGCAGCATGGGGAATAAACAGGAGGAGTTAGAGATCTGCGTGCGGTCACAGGACCATGATCTCATTGCAATTACTGAGATGTGGTGGGATGGCTCACATGACTGGAACACTGTCATGGAGGGCTATGTTCTCTTTAGGAAAGATAGGCCAGCAAGGCAAGGGTGGTGGAGTCACTCTTTATGTGAGAGAGCAACTGGAATGTATCGAGCTCTCCCTGGGGGCAGATGAAGAGCAAGTTGAGAGCTTGTGGGTAAGGATCAAGGGGCAGGGTGATATGAGAGACACTGTTGTGGGTGTCTATTACAGGCCACCTGATCAGGATGGGGAAGTTGATGAGGCCTTCTACAGACAGGTGAGAATTGCCTCACAATCACAGGCCTTGATTCTCATGGGGGACTTCAACTACCCTGATATCTGCTGGGAAGGCCACACAGCTGGGCACGTACAGTCCAGGAGGTTCCTCCAGTGCATTGATGACAACTTTTTGACTCAGGTGGTGGAGGA
>NW_009649052.1:98942-99176 GCF_000708025.1 Charadrius vociferus | reverse complement strand
TGGGCAGAGAGAAACCTGATGAAATTCAACAAGGGGAAGTGTAGGGTGCTGCATCTGGGGAGGAATAACCCCATGCACCAGTACAGGTTGGGGGCTGACCTCCTGGAGAGCAGCTCTGTGGAGAGGGACCTGGGAGTCCTGGTGGACAACAGGATGACCATGAGCCAGCAATGTGCCCTGGTGGCCAAGAAGGCCAATGGCATCCTGGGGGGCATCAAGGAGAGCGTGGCCAGC
>NW_009649052.1:95499-98667 GCF_000708025.1 Charadrius vociferus | reverse complement strand
CCAGGGGGATGGGAGCAGTCTTTTTTCAGTGGCGCCCAGTGATAGGACGAGGGGTAATGGGCATAAACTTGAACATAGGAAGTTCCATCTTAACATGAGGAGGAACTTCTTTACTTTGAGGGTAGTGGAGCACTGGAACAGGCTGCCCAGAGAGGTGGTGGAATCTCCCACTCTGGAGACATTCAAACCCCGCCTGGACGCTGTCCTGTGCAACCTGCTGTAGGTGACCCTGCTCTGGCAGGGAGGTTGGCCTAGATGATCTCCAGAGGTCTCTTCCAACCCTGACCATTCTGTGATTCTGTGTCTTGGTTGTTGCATGGTTTTTGACATCAGAACATCCACCTGGTCAGTTTTGTTATGTAAAAATAATATTAGCAATGCCACCCCCCAAATACAGGGCATAGGTCCCTGTGTGTGTTGACAGGGAGGTATTTAGGGTAGGTAAGGAAACGTTGTCTAAATATTGGCCCATCTGACTTCTGGAATGTGTGTATTAAAAGACATTTTTCATGATGGCATGGTCAAATGTCCACTAAAGCCTTGTCTGTGTTTCTATTGACTGCAGTGTGCTTTGAATCGGGCCTTAAATGAATAAAAAAAGTAAATAAAATAAACATCTACTTCGTCAGCTTGATGCACATATATTTAGTTTAAAAGTTTCCAGTTTTTGGAGAGTTTTGGAGCTAAATCTCCAGGTGTGACATCAAAGATTTGGCCAGTGAAAGGCTAAGTGAATGCAGTTTAAAAATAAAAGCATGGGTCTCAAAACACAGTGCCAGCTCTCTGCTAATTCCCTCCTCCCTCATCACATATATTTTCCTTTAAGGAAAAACAAAAGCTTGCAGACCACTTGTGTGGCATGTTATTTGCTGCCTACAAATAGAAACAGGCATGTTGCAGGCCTCCGAAAAATGCAGTTTGTAACAGTAAGACCAACTGACCCTCAACTGCGGTGGCGCTTTGTGGCCCCCACAACCACACAATCATCTATTGATTCCCAAGGCCTCCAGCTTCAAACCCACTCTTGTTTTCAAGAGGCTTCCAGTTGCAGGCAAGATACTGTCTTTGCTAATTCTCCCTGGCATTTAGCAACTCCGCCTTCTCTGCATCATCTGTCACCATGGCACCCGTCTCGTTCAACAGCAGGCCCACATTTTCCCTAGTTTTCCTTTTGTCTCCTATATACTTAAAGAAACCCTTCCTGTTGGCCTTGACATCCCTTGCCAGGATCAATTCCAAGGATGCCTTGGCTTTCCTTGTTTCCTCCCTGCATACCTTGACAGCATTCTTGTATTCCTCCCAAGCAGTCAGCCCCTTCTTCCACCTATTGTAAACTCCCTTCTTCCACCTGAGCCTTTTCAGAAGGTCCCTGCTCAGCCATGCAGGTCTCCTTCTCCCCTTGCCTGATTTCTTTCTCTTTGGGATGCATTAATCCTGAGCTTGGAGGAAGTGACGCTTAAATAGCAGCCAGCTCTCTAGAGCCCCCTTACCCTCTAGAGCCCTTTCCCATGGGATTTGCCCAAGCAATTCTTTGAAACGATCAAATTTAGCCCTCCTGAAGTTTAGGGTTTCAACTCTACTTGTCATTTTGTCTATTCTACACTTAATCCTGAACTCTATCTTCTCATGATCGCTGCAGCCCAGTCTGCCCCCAACCTTTACATCCTCCACCAGTCCCTCTTTGTTTGTGAGTATCAGGTCCAGTAAAGCACCTCTCCTTGTAGGTTCCTCCACCACCTGAGTCAAAAAGTTGTCATCAATGCACTGGAGGAACCTCCTGGACTGTACGTGCCCAGCTGTGTGGCCTTCCCAGCAGATATCAGGGTAGTTGAAGTCCCCCATGAGAATCAAGGCCTGTGATTGTGAGGCGATTCTCACCTGTCTGTAGAAGGCCTCATCAACTTCCCCATCCTAATCAGGTGGCCTGTAATAGACACCCACAACTGTGTCTCTCATATTACCCTGCCCCTTGATCCTTACCCACAAGCTCTCAACTTGCTCATCATCTGTTCCCAGGGAGAGCTCGATACATTCCAGTTGCTCCCTCACATAAAGAGCAACTCCACCACCTCGCCTTGCCGGCCTATCCTTCCTAAAAAGAACATAGCCCTCCATGACAGTGTTCCAATCATGTGAGCCATCCCACCACGTCTCAGTAATTGCAATGAGGTCATGGTTCTGCGACCGCACACAGATCTCTAACTCCTCTTGTTTATTCCCCATGCTACACGCATTGGTGTACAGGCATTTCAGAAAACCCAATGAGTGTGTAGTTTTTGCCCTTGAGGAGTGGTGGGCCTTCTGATTATCAAAAATACTAGTGCTCGGCCCCACAGTTGCTGAGCTACTATGCCCAGGCGCCTCTCCAGCGAGCCCAGTTACACGCCCATCCCCCTTCAAATCTAGTTTAAAGCTCTCCCAATGAGCCCTGCTAACGCCGTTCCAAGAACCATTTTCCCCCTGCGTGACAGGCTTTTCCCATCTGCTGCCAGCAGGCCTGGTGATCTGTAAATCAGGCCATGATCGAAGAACCCAAAACCCTGTCTGTGGCACCAAGTTCAGAGCCAGTCATTGCCCTGCTGGCTCTTCCAGTTAACCTCCTCATCATTCCCTGCAACAGGAGGGACAGAAGAAAACAAGACTTGGGCTCCTGATCCCTTAACTAGTCGTCCTAGGGCCCTGAAATCCTTCTTCATTGCTCTTGGCGTTCTTCTTACTACATCGTCACTACCTATCTGAAACACTAAAAGGGGATAATAATCCGATTGCCGTACCAGGGACGGAAGCTTTCTCTTAACGTCACGAACCCGGGCCCCAGGGAGGCAGCAAACCTCCCTATGTAGCGGGTCCGGTCTACATATGGGGCCCTCCGTCCCCCTCAGAATTGAGTCCCCCATAACAATGACCCGTCTTTTCTTTTTCACTGAGGAAGTTTTGATTTGGGTTGTGGTCTGACTAGGCCTCAGCGAGTCCTCCAACCTGGGAGGATTACCATCCTCACTGTTGTTCCGTTCCTCCTGCAGGACAGTGTATCTGTTGTGCAGTGGTACTTGGGAAGGTGTGAGAGTTGATGGGCAGGGATGCCTGCGGCGCCTGCTGCGTCGGGCAGGAACATGTTGCCATTGCCCCCTGTCCTCCAATCCGCCCTGTTCAGCTGATTGGGGAGAG
>NW_009649052.1:67324-93904 GCF_000708025.1 Charadrius vociferus | reverse complement strand
GCTCGTTTAGAACTCCCGGGGGTGGTGCGGCCTCCCCCCCTGCTGCGTCAGCAGCCCTACCCCCAAGCTGCCAGTTTCGACACAAACCCGAGGGCGAGCTCGTCGCTTTCTCCGGCTTTGAAAAGCCCCAAGAGAGCCCCTTGCCGGCCCTTTTCGCCAGCGATCCCCTTCCCCCGTGCGGACTTACCTGCACTGGAGCTGGTCTCCTCGGCGACAGCAGTCTGCCAGGCAATCAGCAGTATGCAGGTAGAGGTAGACAGATACAGGCAATGGAGAGGTACTGTCTGGTCAGGGTCAGTTGAGCACCTACATTAGGTGCCTAGTATGGGAAGGGTAAATATCTTCCCTTTTCCTCCTTTGCGCTATATTTTATTCAGTGTACTTGAGGAGCAGGTCATTAAAATAAGTATTAATGGCTGTTCCTTGCACTACGTAGAATGGCCATCAAGGATTCTGAAGGGTTGCAATGTTGTCCTCCTCTGTGGATCAAATCCCTCATTTATACCCTGGTCTCTGTGCTGCCATCTCATGTCCATATCCCCCTGCTACGATGGTGATGCTCTCCTAGGACCAATGGAATGGACCTTCAATTACCCTTTGTGTCTTCAGATTGACTAATTAGAAGAGGACAGATTATTTAGGGAATTAAACATTCTGTCTTTATATTAAAGATACTACTGATATAATACAGAAAATCTGCCTTTAGATACAGTGTATGCCTCCCCACTAAAACTCAAGAGAAACCATGATACAAAATCAATGGGATTACTTAGTTTCACTCACTAGAAATAGGGATGTTTCTCACCTCCGGGGATTCTGGGCAGCCACATTTGTTAATATATATAAAAATGCTTTGCACTGCTCAAGCAAAAGGCACTATGAGACACATGCAAAGCTATTATTAAACTTTAGGATTCAGATTAAACAGGAGCTTGATCTGAACCACCACTGGATGCTGTTTCCCCAAACCAAACCCCTAGCAGTGAAGTTTAGCAAAGCAAAACCCAGCTCCATCTCTTACCTCGTTACCTGTGCCCAGGGCCATGGGACCCATCGGCAGAAGGAACTCCCCGGGTGGACTTGGAGAAGCTGTGCTGAGCTGCTCTCTCTCTTGCATCTCTTTAATGCAGCATGGTTTCTTCCAGGCCCCTGCAAGCTTTCCCACTGCAGCTAAATATGTCAAACAGGCAGGGAGAGACCTCAGTGCTCCATCAGCCCTTCAGTGGTACAAGGAGGACACATACTGAGGGTCTCTGCTGCTGCACCATGCCTGTACTGCTCTCCTTGCTGCTCTGCCTTACCTATTTGGTCTATATTAATTTGAAGAAATTCCTCTATCAAAGCCATGCAGTTTTATTTTCTAGCTCTGTTCTCTTCCTTTGTGCTAAAGCTGCTTCCCCTGCAACTAACGGACTTCAGTCTCTGAAAAGGGCAGTTGGATTTAATGGCATGGAAATAAATGACATATAGAAGGACTGAGGAAAGCTAGAGCTGTACACAAGTAATAAATGTTATTATTGTCTCCCTGTCCTATAAAAAAAAAAAAGAGCAAACAGCTTCAGCATGCTTTCATTTAATAAGCATCATTTCTTCTTTAGAACAGGCAATTTTTCATCTTCATATTACTTACTATTTTTGCCAGACCCATAATTGAGATAAGAAGTGTTCTGCTCCTATTATGGATTGGGGAAACTGAGGCAGGAGAGTGTAGACCAACACTTGCCACAGTGGCTATACAGTATTAGTTGCCAAAACTCCACGTTTTACCACCTGGGTTGCCAAGGTACCTGCTATCGGCTGGGCTCGAGGATTTCACCAGACACCATGGGCAATTGGCATCCCCAAAAGTCAGGCTGCTTCTTTTGTTGCCTAATATCAGCAATAGGTGATGTATGACTTCACTCTGTTTGATTTCTCAAGATGCTTTAGAAGCAGCGGTGTCTGTGTCCTGAGTCCTAGTACTGTGCTCAGCCTCTTTGAGCATCATCCAAAGCTGGAAGGAAGCAATAACATTCTTAATTTGCATTCATTAGTGCAAGAAAATGTGGTTGAGTGAAAATAAGGACTGGAAGCTCAAAACCTGTCATTCCTCCAGCCCTTGTGCTCACGGAGCCTGCTCTTAATCCCAACACCAGACTCTCAGGGTCTATCGCAGCCCTGCAAACCTGTCCTTTCTCTCCCACCCTGCCCATAGCACAGCCACATTGAGCTGCTGGGGATCGGCAGTGGTCTCCCCTTCACCTCCCCCGCTGCCTGCATCCCACCCAGCTAAGCCATGGGACTCCTCTCTGCACAGCATCACACATTGCTCAAGGAAAAAGAAGGTCCAGGGTGCAGAGAATGCCTTGGAGGACTATTCACACACTTCCTATTTTTGCAACAGTTATCTACCCTCCTTTCCCAATATTTTCTGGGGACAAAACTATCTGTCCAAAAAAATCAGTGATTAGGTTTGCTAATTTTAAGCTGATTACTGTTTGCAAAATCAGTTGTGAGAAAACTGGTTGTCAACATATCATTTCTGATAGTTTCCCCACGGTAGCAGCAGGCTTGGAGCCTGCTCTGCCAGCACTTTAATCTCACAGAGTTGAACCTTGTGGAGTGCTGTGTGCTTTCTAAAAAGTGCTGAAGTAAAACAATATCGAGGGTGCTACGGACCTGTCTGGAGGCATTCAGCACCTGGCAAGATCAAGCTGCAAGTCATGCCTCTCTTTTCTTAATAAAAATTACTTTTGCGGAGGAAAAAAAATAAAATAAAATCCCTTCCCAAAATATGTTATCTTTGAAAAACCAATCTGCCTTTGCAAGACAGGCTGTAACTTAATCCCAGCTGAATGCAGCTGCAATTGGGGTGAGATGCCAGCATCATGAACAGCATCTGGAAAACCACAGAGAACCGCAGAGTGGAGTTGCATAATCTAAGAAGCTCTTTAAAATCTACGCATGCATGCGTGCACACGGGATATAAATAAAAGAGAGAAAACTAAACAGACAGTCTGAGGCCAGAATAGCAGCAGTGGAGAAAATGGCGGCTGAGCCTTCAGCCTCCCAAACCCTCTGACTCAACAAGCATCCTGCAGCGCCCTGCAACTGGAACCCTCCTGCATCTTTGTTCTTCCTCCTTCCTTCCCTCTTTGAAATGCGAACCCGAGACTGTTTACTTCTTCCTCCCATCTCTCCTAGGGATACAATTCACACGTTTTCAGATTTATTTGAGCAAAATGTAATAAATAAGCTGCTTCAATTTTTACTGCTGGAATGTAGCCAGGGTTTTTAATGAATCTGGCCCGTGCGACTGAAGTGGTCCAGGATCTCAAAAGCTCTGGGCACTGTTAGATTATACATGCAGACATACACACACACCCCTCTCCCCCCACCTCACATTCCCTTGGGGCTCTCTGAGTCACACACAACTGCAGGTTTTTCATATTCGGCTCTGGTTAAAATTAGCAGAAGCTTTTATTATTCAAGAAGAGGAAGGATTCCTATCACAGCTGCCGAGAACTGCCATATTTTTCTTGGATTTGCTGCACCAACCTATTATAATTTGGCTTTTTCTGTTATTCTTTGTTTCCCTGAAAAATAGTAGCAAGGCTTGGTCCTGTCAACGCTGAATTTTAATTAACAGTTCATGAAGATCACTGTATTAATCTGTAGCTGGACCATCGTGGATTTCTTTTCTGTACAATTGGCATCTCTAAGGTTTCAATCTTTTATAGTAATGTTTTGTAACAAGGGGCCAACAGATCTCTGCTGAGCAAGGCACTAGTTTTGTAAGCTTGAACAAAAGATGTATTTCAAGCAGCTGTAAATGCTTTGTTTTAGTTATCAGAGCAGGTGGCAAAGGGCTTTTGCACCAAAATCTGAAGGCATATAACTCAAGCGTGGTTATATGAAGCCAACCACCAGATTCATTCAATTGACAAGCTGCATGCATTTAAAAGGAAAACAAAAACAGGAAAATGAGTTATGATATAGTAAAGATGGCCCATGTCAACTCAGCAGGAGGGTTTTGGCCAGATCCCAGGAGACAACGGCCCAAAATCACCATGACCCATGGGAACAGGCCTGGTCTGGTAGAAATACAGTGCCACTGCTGGAGCTCCGCAGTTTCTAATGGGTTCAAACAGAAGTGGAGGCATATTGCCAGGGCTACATGGAAAAATCAGAGGATGACAATTCTCCTGTGCCTCCATTTGCGGATAATTGATTGAGCACTAAAATTCACAAGGAAAATTTTGTTTTAGAAAGATGATAAAGAGTACAAACAAAAGACAGGAAATTAAAATTTATGTAAACATAGTGGTTCCCAGAACAACTATAAATGAGCCACATTGCATATATAGATGAAGGCATAAAAGTTAATGCCATGTGCAGCAATACCATACACTGCATAGGTACCCTTGGGACTATGTTACATTTGCTATGGGACCCATCATTTTGAATGGTTTGACTTTTACGCTTTTAAAGCCTCAAACATAACATTGCACTAATGCTAGGTGGGAATAGGGCATTTGCTGTTAATTTGTTTGTTTGCTTAAAAAGAGAAAGGACCATTTGAACAGAATAAGCCACAAGTCATATTTTTCTCCCATTGCATACTAGCGACAAAAGTTGCCAACTTTGATCTCCAGAGATTTCTAAATAGTTTTGTTGGGGAGGTATTTCTCCGCTCTGATTTAGTACTCGCAAAGTGAGATGGCAGGAATAGAGAACAGCTCTCCTGTTGGGATAGGGCAGCGTCTGCTCAAACGATGAATTATAGTGCAATGTGAAGTACAAAGCTTTTCCCTAAGTAAATGTGGGAGTGCAGAAGGGATCGACTTAGCCATGTAAACTTCAGATCTGAAATAACTAAACTCCTTGGAAACATGCCTTCAGATGGCTCTTCTATTTTTTGCAAGTGGTTATCCCGAGTTTGATTCTTTGCTCCCTCATGCAGTTGTTGACATCAGTAACATGGGTGTAAAATGTCACCAGATCAGAAGGCAGCCAGCATTCAGCTTGCATTTGTATTCATGACTGTACAAGGAAGAGGGCAGGCCCACTGAGATCCACAGAGATTACTTTGTCGATGTGGGATGTTTATGTTCTGATGGGGTGTTTTATAATTGACTCTTAAAACCATGCCTCAGCCTATTTGTTCTGGTTTCATGGCAGAACAGATGGGAATGTGGGAACTATTGTGGCTTCCCAGGGTCACTTTTTTTATTATTATTTTTTAGGAAAGGCATTGCATCCCTCCCCTTCATCTTTTTGCTCAAAAGTTTCTAAAATGTCCAAAATGTAAAGTGTTTGGTTTAGGATCAGAGCTGGCAAGCATCCCCTGGGTTGTCAAGTCTGCTTACCCACTGGTCCAGGCAGCTCCTGTAGTGCTGGTTCTTTCTCAAGCCACACAACAGGGACCATGCCTGGGAGCTGTCCTTGCTGTCCCACACCAGTCCCAGCTTCTTGCCACAGCTTCTCCTTTGTAAGATTGTGGCACTCACATGCATCCATCACAAGACCTCCTAAGGGCACCCACTCCTTGTCCCCTATTGTGGTGGGTTGACCTTGGCCAGCTGCCAGACACCACCACCCCACCCCCCAGCTGCTGTCTAACTCCCACTCTCCTACTTTGTCGATGTGGGATGTTTATGTTCTGATGGGGTGTTTTATAATTGACTCTTAAAACCATGCCTCAGCCTATTTGTTCTGGTTTCATGGCAGAACAGATGGGAATGTGGGAACTATTGTGGCTTCCCAGGGTCACTTTTTTTATTATTATTTTTTAGGAAAGGCATTGCATCCCTCCCCTTCATCTTTTTGCTCAAAAGTTTCTAAAATGTCCAAAATGTAAAGTGTTTGGTTTAGGATCAGAGCTGGCAAGCATCCCCTGGGTTGTCAAGTCTGCTTACCCACTGGTCCAGGCAGCTCCTGTAGTGCTGGTTCTTTCTCAAGCCACACAACAGGGACCATGCCTGGGAGCTGTCCTTGCTGTCCCACACCAGTCCCAGCTTCTTGCCACAGCTTCTCCTTTGTAAGATTGTGGCACTCACATGCATCCATCACAAGACCTCCTAAGGGCACCCACTCCTTGTCCCCTATTGTGGTGGGTTGACCTTGGCCAGCTGCCAGACACCACCACCCCACCCCCCAGCTGCTGTCTAACTCCCACTCTCCAACAGGACAGGGGGAGAAAATAAGGTGAAAAAACTTGTAGGTTAAGGTAAAGACAGCAATTGCGAAACGTAATAGGCCAAACTTGCACTAGACATTGCCAGTCTGTGAAGACAATGTGATGAATTGTGATTTGTGATTTCCGGGGAAGATGTGAGCTGCGGGAGGGAACAAGTACTGCACATGATCAAGGTGCACTGGTGCAGTGAAACCAGGGCTTGCACCCCTTGGTCATCAGCACCACCTACTGACACCTTCCTCTGCCTGGGACCTCTTGTCCAGCTCCTTCCTGGCAATACAAGGCCAGGATATGTGGTGACACCTGGGGAGCTCAACCACTTGTTTCTCCAGCCCCTGTGATCCAGAGATGCACAGCTTGCACCTGTCCTAGCAATAACCCCAAGACAGCAGCTATGATAGGGAACTGGTTTGGGGACTAGGAGAGTGAAGCTGACCTGCTGTGTGGTGGAGGGGAGATGCTTTGCCTGTGATTCATATGGCCATACCTTGACTTCTGAAAGTTTGATGTCTGGGTCTGAGCTAGCCAGTTTGGGTACCTCTGGGGACAGTTAATCGTACCCAAACATAGACATCTAGCCTAGGGGGAGTGAGTTGACCTCTGGAGATGTCTTCTCTCTGTTGATCTTCTAAAGTCCTAAAATAACTTAGCTTAGACTTCATTGAGTGACTTGAAAACATTTTGAGTGTTTCTGTTTCCCATTCCATTTCTTGTTCTTACCTCTTTTGGTTCCTTTCTGTTTAGTGATGTGGCCCGTTTCTTACTTTTTATGTCTGCTGTGACTTGTACAGTGGGACCCCAGACATCACTGAAGCCAAATGCTTCATCTAATTAATAATAATAAAAAGGGAGAGTGATATACTGTTTGTGCAAAAATTTATTTTTTTTTTCTAATTCCTGTTCAGTCGAAGCAGCTCATTTCTCTTGAAACGCAATTGAAATGTCATTAGTATTTTCATTAGCATGATGACTGATGATACAAGGCAGGCAAGTAGATTTGGGGCCTAGGCTGATAAATTTTCATGATGTTTTTGTAAGACCATGCTAAACACTTCAGAAGTCACGTGCAAAGTGGTTCCAGATCATTTGAAAAAACAGAAGACTTTTTTTTTTCTTTAACTCCTGGAATGAGAAACAGACGCATAGCTATACAGAAATAGCACAGCAAGCCCTGAAAATGCCCGGCAGTTGCTAAACATTTTTTTTTTCTTCAGTGAAACTGTTAAACTTCATCAATGAAGATATTTTACTGATGGGTCATTGGCATTTTGTGTTTTTTTTTCCCATGTCTGAGAATTCACATCTCAATGAAATGGCTCTTATGTTTGTGGGGAGGAGAGAAATTCCTGTGGAGAAACCCATCTTAAGACATAACCATAACTTAGGCTGCCTTTAGAGGCTTTTTTGAGAGGTTGAGATGGATTTAAGTGATATATGTGTGTAAGCCATCATGACGGTTTTGTTTCCAGAGCCTCTTCCCTTCACTAAATGAACAATGAAGAATGGATAAACAAGAGGGGAGAGGAAATGTTAAGCTTAGTTAGATGTCTAATCATTCTGAGACATTTTGCCCTCTTTGCTTTGAGTTAGCTTCAAACACAGATGAAGAGAATTACACACTTGGGGTGGCTTGTTCTTGTATCTTTTGGATAGGCTATATTTATTTAATTGATTCCTTCTGTACATACTAGCAATTGCAGAGCTGTGTCCCACAATTCCTGTGGTTTTCTCTCACCTGCTATTGTGAATTGCTGAGTTGCTGTTGTTTTGGGGTTTTTTTATTATTATTTTTCTTAATGCTCTGTTTACTAGGAGAAAGAAAAAAATGTACTCACTTCTTTATAATGTCAAGCAAAAGACCCTTGTCATGGGACAATTTGATCTCTGTGGCCTGTCATGGCAGCTTAGACACATAGCTCTCATGGAGACAACCAGGTTGCAGCTGCCTAAAGTTAGATGAGGTGAACCCCCTATTCCCTTAGTTATTAAAAAAACAAAACAAAACAAAACAAAAAAAAAACATCATGAGGGTGTAAGTAGTAATCCATAGATTTGTTTTTGAAGACAAAATTCAAAATATTGAATTTGATTGAGCTGTTTTACTGGGCAATTGCCCCAGTAGGAGAAAACAAGGTCTGAGTGTCTTTTCATGCCCAAACTGCTAAATTGGAATGCCCTTTAGAATTCTTCCTCCCAGAATTCTAGTTTTTCTGCAAAACTTCCAAGGTCAACTTTTGCATGCAATTGTCTGAAACTGGGACCTATCCTTAGGTAAATCTGTACTAGGACATGGAGTGCTGAGCAAATAAAGTATCAACTTAATTTCAAGCATAAAGGTTGGAGAGCCTGTACTTGGCAGTTTACTCATTGATTTTACCATAGTTCAAGGGCCTAACCAAAATCTTAGTCAGGGTCAGAATTTCAGCAATCAACCACTGTTAAATCTTTTCTTTTGGATAATAAAATTCTGACACCTCAGGAAAGCAATCATAATTAAAGAAAAGCTCTGCTTGTATTATCTTTGCTCCATCATGACGCTCTCTCAGAGTGGATGCTTAAAGGGAACATATTCCTACCCTGATACACCTTTCTGTATTTTGTCTGCCTGGTGCTATAAAATAAGCATATAAAGCTATAGGGAGAGAAGTTCATTGGTTGAAGAACCTAAAATATCCTGTCTTGGCTCCAGTAAACGTGAAAACTGAAGACAGACTTGCACCAAAGCTGTGCAGGAAAGCACTCTGGAAATTTAGAGTGTCTCAGGCATAGATGTGCAGTGTTCAAGTTGATAGCATAACTCCAAATGTCAGCAGTTAAGAGCAATTAGGGTTTTCCCTAGTATGTTCTTTATTCTGGTTCTTGTCAATCTGCTTTTCATGTATCTGTAATAAGTGATTTCCCTCCTCTAGCTTCTTTCCAATCTATTCTTTGTCTCCTATTTCCATCTATTTCCATGCTTCATTCCACTTTGCCCTCTTCGCCTCTTTAACCTCTTCAACCTCTTCTTCATCAGTCAGATCCCTTCTTGTGTCTATACTCCACAGAGGCAGTCTTTAACCTTATTACATGTGGTCTCTGCCATCCTTCTTACGCTGTTATAGGAAGCAGTCTCCAGCAAGAATTTTAATGAAAACCACACTCAATAAAGTGTTTCCTTCAGAATTTTCCTTTGAAAAATATGTAAAATCCAAAGATTTTACACTAAAGTTCATATCAGAGAAATGGCGTATCACTGAATTTTTTAATAGGATACAAGGGAAAAGATGAACTACAGGAAAAATCCTGAATTCTAGATCTCCGTTTGTTTTTTCTCCATTCACAGTAACCCTGAGCTGTTAAAATAAAGCCAAACATTGTACTCTATATGATCATTTTCAAATATTTCAGTTGTTTTCAGAATGCCATTAGAATAGGGCAAAAATTAAAGTCCTATATACCATAGTGCTAGCTAACTATTAAACTTCTTTGTTGCTGAGGTTAGTTGGCAATAACACTTATGATCTTACCTATGCATTTGTTTAAATAGATTTCAGTTTTCATATTGCAGTCAATTATCGTGGTTTTCAGAATGAAAGGTAAAAAAATACCCCATATCTATTGACCTGAAATACAGAAAAGGAGAGAGAAGAAGACCGATATATGCACTCCCAGTGTGCATTATTTTTCATCTCTGGTGCTGATAAAGCAAGCACTTGTTTTAGTGATAAATCAGCATTAAAGTGGGATGAATGGAAGAATGAATATTAAAACAAAGCCAGCACAAAACCTTCTAAAAATAAAAACTCCTTTGTTATAGCCTCCTAGATTTCAGGGTATATGGGGACTTCTATTAAGTGCTGAGATTTTACTTCAAATGCATGTCATAATAAGAGTATTTCTCATTGTATGAACTGGGGCATAGCTTATTACAGATAAAGAAGAAAAATGAAATGACTAGGCTGCCCAGTAGGGAGAACGCTAACTTAGAAGTCAGCAGTCTTGGATGCTCTTATCAGCTCCGTGACTTTCAGCCCATCCTCATCCCAGCTGTCCCCAAGTGCCTACTGCCTTTGCTTGTGGCTGCGGTGAGTAGAAAGGTGTGGACACCTCTGGGGACCAGTTCAGATATTACTGGACTAAGTTAGATGGTGGAGGTGCCCACCTGGTTCTCTTGTTTTCCTTTTGTGTAACAATATGGGTAGCTGGGTTCGAGCAACATCCCCGGTGCTGTTTACTTTTCTAATACAGACATCACCACAGGACTACTTAAACTGGTGTAATGCAAATATAACATTTCAGTTAGAAAGAAAAAAAAAAACAGCTGAATTTGTGCATCATACAGATATTATTGTCTTTTGCTGAATGCATACACAGGGAGAATGAAGCCTTACTATTTCTGCAGGAACATTGCGCTGTTTTTTTCTCAGTGGAGGTCTCTTAGTCAAACTTGTTCAGCAAGATTTTTGCTAATTATTTTTCTAACTTTTCTTGGATTTCTTCAGTTTTTGTACACTGGATGTGCTTGAAAAAATGACCATCATTACACCAGCCCAGCCCTTGTGCCTCATTCATCCTCCCCCCACTAGCAACTTGACTCATGCTTCATGCCAGCTACTCTCCTACCAAAGCTGTCAGTGTCCCATTTCATCTGTGATAAATACGAACTGCTCCCAACTCCATTTGCCTAGGGAATATCAGCTCTATCTGCCACATTTAAAAATTATCATCCCTGTTGTTAAGAAAAACAACTCAAAACAACACCCTTGACTTTTCTTATTACTTACAGACTGAAATTTCCCCATTTGTCTTTCCTCAGCTGTGTTCTTGAGAAAGAAATCCTATCTTCTGTTTCCTTCATCCCCAGTGAGCATATCCTCATCCACTATGATAGCTCATCTCAGTGTGACTACTCATCTCTAGGTAGTTCCTTGCTCCTAGCTGCAGGTCTTTTTATATCTGCCCCTCAGCGTACCTAATGGCTTTTTATGCCTTAAAAAAGAGCCCTCTAGCTCACTCTTCCACCTAACCATCCTCCATCAAACACTTCTTTATCATTTCACTTCTTTCAAAGATTTTAATTTTTCTTCTTCCCCCTCTGCAAGAGAATTTAGGTCTTCATCACTGTATATTAAATGATTCATTCACTGAGATATTTCATGGCAAAATTCATTTCTCCAACACCATCGGTCTCTGTCTCTCTTGATTCTGTCAGTCTCCAACAACAGTAAACTAACTTTCTGCTCAACTAAAAGTTTCAGACTCTGAACCCATTAGCAAGCCCCTTTACCTTAAACCCATGTTCACAAGTCCTGGGATCCTGGAGCCTTTGACTTTGAATTAGTCTTTTGAACCCTCGAGGTTTTTCTCTCATTAAATTTATTGATTGCTGTCACCCACATATAACTAACATGTTCTTCTACTTAGATCCAACTTCTACTGGAAAACCTCATTTCATGTGTTCATCTCTTCCTAGCATGACAAAATGTGGTGGTTTCTCCCATGACATTTTCAAATTCCAGTCCCCCTCTGTTTGAAGGACTGGGGGCCTGGGAAGGGCACGCAGGGGGGCTGGAGGAGACTGGGTATGAGCACACTTACAGCCCCCTTGGGTTACTGCCCCGTACTGCCCTGGAATATGAACTGCTTCCACCAGCTCCATTAAATTTTCATCTTAGAGTACGTGAAGGACTGAGCTTCCAGACATATCACTCCATCTCCAGTGACTGAGGCTGCACATCCTTTATTCCTCAGTCCTCTGACTCAGGCCCCCTCCATTTTCATGCTGGCAATATGCAGAGGAGGAGAGAAGGGAATGAGATGGAGGATCCATGATTCTTCCTGCACCAGTAGAGGAAAAAGCAATCCCAAAGCAAAACCAAAAGGCAAAGCTCAAGATTCAGTCTCCTAGGAAGTCTAATTCACTGCTTGAAACAGGTGGGAAATTTGCTTTTGAAATTTCAAATTACAGCTGATCATCCTCTTAGCTGGAGGAGTAATGGGGATTTGAGACTCATCCTGGCAATGAGCAAAATAATGCTTCCCTACCCTTTCCTCCTTGGATTTAATTCTTGCATGGATAATGCTAACAGCTACGTTGTTTTCAAACATTGCATGTCATTGTAGGCTGCAGATTCCTGCAGCTCCACGCAGTCCTGGGACCCACCTCCCAAAAGTGGAAGACAATCTGTAGCCTCTACAAGACAACCCCACAGCTGTATATAGCAACAACAGCTGCTCTGTTTGCTTAAGTAACGCCGTGTGAGGCTACAGGTATGCAGCAGTTGCCACTGTGCTCCCTGTCAGGAGACACGATTGTTATCTTCATAAAGAACTGAAGAGGAAGACTTGCACTGCGTTTCTTGAACTCAAGCGCAGAGATTCACCCAAGTAGAAAGGAATGGCAAGATGCATTTAGCCTCATTAGTTTCAGTAGGGCTGACTTTATGCAATCCATCAGTGTAGAGATACATAAGGGGAACTAAACTATTTCCACATCTCATTTACATAATGGATGGGATATGAAATGAGTCCTATGTAAAAGAAGCGAGGCACTAAAGTACACAATATGTAAGAGTTCTTTTAGATCATTGCATTAAATTTCCACTAACAAGATAACAAATTAATTGTCTGTACTAACCCAAAGTGGATAAAGTATATGATTTCAGCAGAGGAAGGCAGCTGTCTAAGACAGCTCGGTGGTTATAGGAGGAGGCAGAAGAGATTAGTATCTCTCCCAGCATTTGCATGCCGTGATGCCAGCCCTCCTTCTGCCCCTTTAAGAAATCTAGCTTGTCTGTAATCTGATGTTGGACTTGAGCTTTACTAGTGAAGTGAGGGAGAATGAGTAAATCAACTGTATCAGACAAGCCTCAGGACATCTGGAAATTGATCATTCTGCAGAAATAAGCACTCTGTGTTTATTAGCTGGGAGTTCATCACTATCGCTTCTCTTTATCCAATTCCTAAGAGATTTCAAAGCTATCATCATAGCATTAGCTCTTCTGACTGTGCTACTGCAGATAAAGATCAGAAGATCTATCTAATGATGGCTTTCTCGGTCTCCCTCTTTCTTTCTCTAAAGCTATCCTGATTTAAAAAAAAAAAAAAAAAGTAGAAGTAGGAAAATAGCTGGAATGAAATAAAGCAGCCTCCGTGTCTTAAATTTTTGCCTGTTGGCAATGGATTTTTTTTTTTTTATTGTTCTACAGGAATTTGGTTTTATTGAGGGGAACACATCCTGAAGAATAGAAAATCCCTTATAGAAGAGGTGGAATTTGAAATTTCTAATGTGGTGATGGAAAAGGTAGGAAGATAAAAGGACCTAAAACCATAAAGCAGTGCTGTACACTGAAAGTACAGTTATTTTTAAATGATAATACATATCAAATAGAAGCCAGGAAAATTAATTCCATAAGTTCGAAAGGTAATAATATTACTTTAAGAAGAATAATTACTTTTCTTAACTACATTTATCACATAGTAATTAAATTCTCCCTCCTGGAATATGATGCAATGCCAAACTTTTGACTGATTTATTTAAAATCAGCCTTGAGAAAAGATTCACCCAGATACAAGGTTTCTTTTGGTTCTTTATTCAAAATGGAGGAGTTATCAAAATGCAAATACTACGACTAACTTAATGTTTAGATGTACATTCCTGTACAGCTGCATTGCATAGCTACATTGTGCAAAGACACTGGGAGAAAAATCGTCTGTAATTTTTCCGATAACAGTGGTCAGATGCATAAACAATTTAAGTACAGCTGTGGATTTCCAGAAATCTATGGGGAGTATGAAATCCAATGCAATGAACTCTCTAAAGAAAAACTTTCACTAGCAGAAGCTTCACTGAGATAAATTTTTATCAGCTGATTTTCTCTGTTTTCCAATGGCAAATTAACATTTATTATCTCTTTTGAACTGGCACTTAGAGTTCCAGTCTGGGTGCGCATTGTGCTAGATTCTGTACACAAATAAAAGAAGAAAAGGTGGATGTTGTCCAAGAACCTTTCCATTTAAGTACGAGATGAGAAAAAACAGATGAATGCAATAAGCAGAGTGAGCATGATTTAACAGTAAAGCAAGGATAGTTAATTAATCCGTTTGGACAGACCCTAGCACAATGGAGCTAAACCACATCGTTACTTGCAACGTAAGTACTTAACAGCAACAACAATAATTATTAGGCCTTTAAAATTAATGTATTATCAGTCAGAGCTCCTAAGTTGCTTAGCCAGTGAATGAAGAATGCCAGGGGTTTTTTTTAATCTAAAGTATCAGGGGGCCCATAAATCTTTAAGAAAAAGGCCAGTTTCACATCAGTATTGTGTTGCCTCATACATAGGCTTTCTGCCAGTCTGCCCTGAACTAGAATAGTGCATCGCCTAATTCACCCTTTTACTTATGATTGTTATGATTATTTATTTATAATCATTGGTTTAGGTTCTTGATAATCTCCTTCATGTCTGCCCTTGCTTTTGAAGCTGTCCTTTCCCTTTGCCCTTTCTCATTAAACAAATAATGATTGTTTTCCTCCCTGCTTTGCCACCCGTTGCTCACTTGCATGTGCACACAGTGTTGTCAGTAGGACTCAGGAAGGTTAAGGTATGGGTCTTTCATGGGATGAAGCAGGCTCTGATTTGGAGGAAATACACGAAGATCAACAGACAGGTGATAAATAAGGTCTGAATCAGGCCACCCGTATACATCATCTTGTTCTCTCTCTGGAGCAGCAACAAAGAATAAAATACACTGGAATCATGGATGTGTGTGTGTGAATTTTAAACTCTAAGCCCTCTGTGATGATGTTGCAGATGATTTATTTTCACCTGATTTAAAGATGGGTTGAACTGAGGGGTTCTCTTACTCAAGGCCTTCTGAACAGAGCACCCCAAATGAGAAGAAAAAGTGCAACTAAAGGTGATGATTCCATGCCAGCAGGTCCATCCACTCAAGGGATAGATCTCCCACTACTGCAGGATGAATCCCAGCCTTGTGAGCAAATTGCTGCACCTCTATGGGTTTCCAACAGTGCCTCTGAGTCTCTGTTTGCATTTTGGTATCTGTGAAAAAAACCTGATGGTTCTTCCTTATTGGCTGCTCCAGATCCATAAATTACTCCTGTTCCTCAATTTAGATGAGAATTTCAGTGAGGTGAGTGATACAGTCTGAAGAAACCAAGTGCCTAAAACAAAAGACAGATGGCCGAACCCATGATTCACTGGCGATGAGCTGCAATTGGGCCATGTAGACTTTGAAGTAATTCATTATGTTTTTATCTCTTCTGTAGGGGGAGGATTTTCCTCAATGATTTGTATGATCTTGCTAAACCCAGATAGGTGGCAATTGAGCAGCAACTACTTCTTCAGAAGAAACAGAATAAAAATATTGAAAATATTGACTCACCCTAAAGGCAGTAAGCACCACTTTGATCTTTGACCTTTAAGCATCCTAGGGTAGTCAATAACCTGGCTGTTAGATGCTGTGCCTGCCACTGATTTAGATTTGGGAGTAGTAGTAACCATGGCCACAGGAAGTCAGCCTCTCCATCCAAGGAGTGGGAATCCATAAATCAAAGTCCCTAATGCAAACACTGTGTTCAGGTAGAGATTTGAGAGGATAAGTGGTTTGTGAGGGATTACCTTTGAAAAAATGAATGACTGTCCCTTGATATGTTGAAGCACAGCTTCACAGAGACTTTTTTTATCAATAGAGTTCAACAGGTTACAGCTGCATGTTTTCATATAGCTCTTTATATAGGCCCTTCAGTTTAATTAGAACCAGATGTTGAATTTATGAGGTTGTTAGCATTATTATGTACCATATGCACATGCATATATGTGTATGTGTATTGATACATACATCCATATATGCCTTCTTGCGCACAAACTAAATGAATAAATGATGTTAAGGCTCAAACTCAAGCATTATAGAGTGGTGAAACCTCATTTTTGCATATGCACAGTTCCATAGTGCTGTGATCCCATAGGCATAATTACCTGGTCAAATATCCCAGTTATTCTATGGGACAGTGCTTTATTCAATGTATCGCGCTGACCTAATGAACAGCTATTTGGTAGTTGGATTTTCCTCTTGCTATTCAGTGTGTGACATCATGTCTCATTTATTCCCTATTTCTAAGCCTTGGTATGACTGGATGAATGTTTCATGAATGTTGATAATTTTATTTTCACAGCACTGCTCTTGAGATGAGGGGTATATTATTGTTCTCATTTGCAATAGAGAAGCTGAGCGGAGAGAGATTGAAGTTGAATGGATACAATTTGAGATGCTTAATACTTGATTTGAGGCTCTGGAAATGTGTGTGGTCTAATAGGCAGAAACTCCTCTGCATATCTCCACTAAGCCATGACCTGTAATTCTGTCTCACTCATGGCTATTTCTGTACTCAGACCCATTCTTCTCTGTTAAGTCCCAGGCTGATATCAGGTCACAGGTCCATCAGGACTCCTATCTCTGACTGACCCACTCTATAGCCCCATCTTTCAGCTTCCTCTCACCAGCACAGTTCTGTGCCTGAGCTTTCTGGAGATCTCTTCCACAGTTTCTGAGACAACCCATAGGTCTCATCATATTTCACATTTCATGTGCAAAGGACAAAGGTAGGGACTGTTCATAGCAGCTCCAAGTTGCAAATACAAGGAAATGTTGGTTGGTATCTGGAAAGGCCAACAGACATAGAAGTTTGTGCAGCAGTTGCTGGCTCTGCTTCAAGATCTTCTTGATTTCTGGGAAAGGTATCAGGGTACTTGTGGGAACTCTTTGAGGAACATCCAGGTGCAGCCAGGGATAGCAGTTGGGGCTCATTGCTGCAGGGGACAAAGGTCCCCATCTGCTGACCTGTCCTGTTGTCCAGGGACATTTGCTGCTGGCCTGGGGCTTGGATCAGGGAAATTGTGGAGGCATACCAAACCAAATCTGAGTGGCAAATCAAATCAAGCAAAGGTGGCAGGAGACTTGCATGAATGACCAAGGAGCTCCTGAGTAATGTCAGACATAAAAAGGAAGCAAAAAAGAGGTGGAAGCGGGAACAGGTGACCCAGAGAACTATAGAGGCAATGTCCAAGCGTGCAGGGATGGGCTTAGGAAGCCAAAGCCAATCTGGAGTTGAATCTAGCAAGGGCAGAAGGGCAACAAGAAATGTTTCTACAGGTACATAAGCATAAAAAAAAAAAGCCTCTGGAAAATGTGGACACACTGCTGAATGGAGCAGGGACCCTGGTGGCAAAAGACCGGCAAAAGACTGAGGTACTCATTGTCTTCTTTGCCTTGATCTTTACTGGTAAGACCGGCCTTCAGGAATCCCAGGCCCCTGAGACTGGTGAGGAAAGGAAACTTACTCTTAGGGGAGGAGGATCTGGTTATGGAACAGTTAAACAAACTGAACATACATAAGTCCATGGGACTTGACAAGATGCACACAAAGTGCTGAGGGAGCTGGCTGATGTCATTATGAGGTCACTCTTGATTATTTTTGAAAGGTCGTGGTGATTGGGAGAGGATCCTGAGGAGTAGAAGAGAGCAAATGTCAGTCCAATAAGGGCAAGAAGAAAGACCCAGGGAGCAATAGGTTGGCCAGCCTTATCTTATTCAGTGGGAGTATGATGGAGCAAATAATCCTGGAAAGCATTTCCAAACGTATGAAGGACAATAAGGTGATCAGGAGTAGTCATCATAGATTTATAAAGGGAAAATCATGCCCGATCAACCTGATGTTGTTGACTTTTAACAGTCTCCTATAACAACCTTATAGAAAAACTGATGAAATACAGACTAGATAAATGTACGCTGAGATGGACTGAAAACTGGCTGAACTGCTGGGCTCAAAGGGTTGTGATCAGTGGCACAAAGTCCAGCTAGAGTCCAGTCACTAGTGGTGCACCCAAGGTGTTGATACTGGGGCCAAAACTATTTAACATGTTAATTAATGACCTGGGTGATGGGTAGAGTGCACCTTCAGAAAATTTGGAGAAGATACAAAATTGGGAGGAGTGGTTGATATGCCAGAGGGTCATACTGTCATCCAGAGTGACCTCAACATGCTGGAGAAATGGGATGACAGGAACCTCATCATGTTCAACAAAGACAAGTGCAAAGTCCTGCACCGGGGGAGGAATAACCCCATGCACCAGTACCTGCTGGGGGCTGACCAGCTGGAAATCAGCTTGCCAGAAAAGACCCTGGGGGTCCTGGTGGACACCAAGTTGACCATGATCCAGCAATGTGCCCTTGCAGCAAAAGCAGCCAACAGCTTCCTGGGCTGCATTAGGAGAAGGGTTGCCAGCAGATCAAGGGAGGTGATCTTTCCCATTTATTCAGCACTGGTGAGGCCACAGCTGGAGTACTGTTTCCAGTTCTGGGCTCCTCGGTACAGTAGAGACATGGACATATGGGAGAGAGTCCAACAAAATCCACAAAGATGATTGAAGGTCTGGAGCATCTCTCCTATGAGGAAAGGCTGAGACAGCTGGGACTGTTCAACCTGGAGAAGAAAACACTTAGGAGTGTGTATAAATGTCTGATGGGGAAGACTAAAGAAGATGGAGCTAGTCTCTTCTCTGTGATGCCCAGTGACAGGACAAGAAGCAGTGGGCACAAAATGAAACACAGAAGGCTATGCCTGAATGTCACAAAACACATTTTTACTGTGAGGATGACTGAGCACTTGAACAGGTCACCCAGAGAGGTTGTGGAGTCTCCCTCCTGGGAGATATTCAAAACCTGACCAGGGCAACCTGCTCCAGCTGACCCTGCTTGAGCAGGGTAGGGTGAACTAAGTGATCTCAAGGGGAGCCTTCCAATCTCAGCTGCTCTGTGATTTTTGAATCTTCGTGTAATTTAATTGCCAAAATCTGATGCATTTTATCTGAGGCCCATGTGCAGGCTGAGATTTGAAAAGAGAAGGAATTTATGAAGGACTGTCCTGGACACATTGAAGCCCAGCATCACAGAGACTGGGAGAGGATTTCATAAGTTAGCAAAGACACAACACAAAGTCCTCACCCTTGCAGACTTTTGCTCTGGTCTCATGAGAGCAGGGCTACTGGATTTTCACAAAGCAACAACTGCTAGGAGTTTTCTAAAATGGGCAAAAAAACTCCCAGTCTTATTCTAAAAAGTAACTAACTGAGGTGTTTTAGCTGCCTTTCTGCTTGATAAATTAATATACTTATAGATATATATGCAATATGTATACACACACACACAAACTCACAGAAATATTACATATAAATGGGTGGAGACACATTCAGGTGTATTAGGCAGATATCTAATATGTAAAATTTAAATCCCAGCAGTTTAATTTGACACATTTGCAAGCAAACAAAATGGGTTCAAATCATAAAAGAGTTTGTGAAACATTAAGGGAAGAATCTACCAGCCCTGAGTGCATAAGTTTTATTTCTCTGGAATATTTGACCTCTTTAGTATATTTCTACCACTCATTTCTTCTGCATTGTAATCCCTAGGTAGAAAAATGTATGACAAATTGCTCTTTTTTTTTTAAACTCTTTTTTTAAACTTCTTTAATGAGTTGTAAGGTAAATTTTGATTAGGAAGGGGATTCCTAAAAAATAAGTATAAATGTAATGTACTTTAGGCAGGGAATTACATACTGAGGCAGTTCCTTGATGCCTGCTCCTTACTCAGATGAAATGCCCACTGAGTCAAGTCATTATAGAAGGGGAGTGAGTGTGGAGAATACACTACCCAGAGAATGACAAATAGACAATCCCACTAAATACAGATATGAAGCATGTCTGTCTTTATACATATACAGAGTGTGGTTTTGCTTGGAGACAAAAAAAGTAGTAATGTGGAATTATTTTGTTGGTTTACCATTGTTTATAGAGATCAATGATGGTACATCCTGAAGCAAAATTATCAAAAAAACCCAAAAATCATAATCCTTGCTAATATCAAGACCATATTACAGACACATACACAGGAAAATATGGAAATATATTGGGGTAGCAAGGACAATAACTGACTACTCTTTTCTAGATATTCCCTAGGCAGGTTGCTTTATCAGTATTCATTCAAATTTTGTTTCTTTCCCCAGGAATTGGAGGTCCCCACTTAAAAGCAGACCAGACTTCACTTCATAGTAAAATGGAAAGTTCTGCCTGTAAAATGATGACCAGAAGGAAACCAGCAGCTGTTGACAGTGTTGCAATGCCGACTCCAGTATTCTCTCTCCTACCTTCATCATCAGCAACATCTGAAGCAGGTAATGTTGTTTCCCTCCAGTCCCTCTATTTCTTCCCTGTCTTCTTCCTTCTGGCACTGCACTGAACAATATGTGCTTGTACTGCTCTTCCTGATTGGAGAAGTAGCTGCAAATGTGCATATCTAATGTGATAATCAGGCTGTAATTTTTCTAACACTTTCTTATCACGATCATATCTTGGCAAGTGAAATCTATTTTATTCACATACCATCACTTGTGTAATAATGAGGACACAAGTAGCATCAGCTCATATGGTCTAGCAGGGGTCTCTGAAGCAAGACTCTTAGATTCCTTTCTCAGCCCCGTTGTTCATTTATTTGAATGTTCCCATCCCTGTAGCACGAACATGCCGAATATACAGTGAATAGCAAAGGAGCAGCTGAGATTTCTTTCTGCATACTTCAGTGATTTTAGCATAATATTCTGTCTTGCAAATGCAAAATTGTCTGGGGCAATGAACAGTGATTTAAAATATATCAGAATAAATAAGTCAGAATAGCATGTTTTTCAATCAGCTTATATTTTGTGCTTCTATTTTGAATCAGATCAGAAAGGTGATAGCTTTATACAGTCAGAAATTGAGCCAAGTCATTCAGACATCATCATGCCTTTTCTTGAGCACGGATAGAGAAGTTAATCTTGCATTGTGTCTTAATTTCCAGTGAATGGGGAACCCACAGTACATTACCCTACATGCAGCCATTAGGAGCTTCATAGTCTTGTCAAACCTTTGATTCCACATTCACAAAAAATGTATTTGTGTCACTGAGTTATGGAATGATTACATATTTAATTATGCAATTGAAAGTGCTGTTTCAGTGCACTCCTTTTGATTTTCCTCTCATTTCCTGAATAAATAGTGAAAACAAGGGATCCGTGCTGTAAAGTAGCCTCTATAAAGCTAAGTTTTTATATAAAAAAAACAGATTCTCTGTTTAGCCTTTAATACTTTCCTATATATAAACTAAGGACAGATTTTTAGTGCAGCAGAGAATGAAAGCACACAAATATTTTATGATCAGTTTCAAGATGAAAGTGTATGCTTGACTGCATAGTTCATTCTTTCCATTTTCAGAAGTCTAATTAAATTGTTGGTTTGTCTATAGCCCAGATGTTGAAACAATTTAGTGAAAACTGAAATAAACTGTGTTAATGGGAAAACAGGACAGTGCTATGGGTTTTCTGTAATTAAAAGGGAGCTCTTTGAAAATTCCTCCACTCAAACCAAGTCGAACAAACTGGGCTCAGCTGTTGAGCAAACAGTCTTCTCTGTGCCATGTTCTTGCAAGTGGCCTTGGGCAGTTCCGAAGGGATGGAGAATGACAGGCAGTAAGAAGGATCTTTAGTGCTGCAGACATAAAAAAAGCCATCCAGAATAAAGTTAGGGGAGCAATGGAGAACTTCCAAAGGATCTGACCTACCTGGGCTCACCTCCTCATTCAACACTGCTGTGCTGGAGTGGGTCCTCCAGCCTGCTTTAAGCTGCCCTTGGAAATGTATATTTTTAGTAGAGATTTCTCTCTTTGCTTCAGAAGCTATTTCCAGCATCATATCAATCCTTCATGACTTCCCAGAATGGCCTGTGGCCATTTCAATTTGTCTCTGTCTGTGAGAAGGAGCCTCACTGCATCTGTGTACCCTGGGGAGGGGAGAAACACCGGGTCTTCATGTGCCTTATTTTAAATCTGTAATGTTGGTTTTTAAGACTAACGTTGGTTCTTGCTTGTTTGGGGCAGCTAGGTGAGGTTGTTTGGAGAGTGGGAAAAGGATGGAAGAAAAGTACAAAAGCCTGCACTGCATCAAGTATTTCTAGTTTCTCTTCACTTTGGGCTGTATTGTGCCAAATAGCTTCAGGTCTTCACGGAGGCAGCATGTGGCCCTGCAGCCTGGGGAGTTGTAGGGAGATAACTGTGCCCAGGCAGCAAAGTGTGTCCCCCCCCTGCATCCCCAGCACCTGGAGGTTGCCATCATGTTGTATCATCTTTGTAGGAACATATTCCCTTTTTCATATGCCTGCGTGTAGACACAGTGTTACTATTTCCCACCTCCTCTTCAACCCCTTTTAGATGAAATCCACCAGATAGAGTAAGATGAAAGTCTTCCTCCCAAAGCAAGATTTCCACGTGCAAACAGCAAAATATGTGCAGGAAGAGAACAACAAAGCCTAAAAACAATGCAGACCAACTTGGGTCCAGGGTTGGGCAGGGTCTGTCTGGATAAAATAGAAAAGATTAGTACTTAGCTTTGGTTTTCAGCAGAGCATGGCAATATAGCAAAATATTTGATATCAGATTGCTCACCAAGAGCTTCCAGATGAGTTGATAACACCTAATGGCTTTCACTTCAATAGCGGTTTATTTTGACAGATCTCCCTGATATTTTGTCATATACACACCTCATCAAATCTTCCCCCTGCAGACCCATCAGACTCTTTTCTGCATAGTCTCCATACTCCAAATGTAGAATCAGATGTCCCTGACTCTCAATAGCCAAAATAATATTGGGTTTCCTAATATCTCCTTTAAAAAACTTGACTTGAAAGCATATTACTTATTCAGCACATGCATTCTGACTATTGGCAGACTATATAACACAACTCAAATACTTTCTAGAAGTTGCAAGTTCAGAGGCTTGATAGGAAGAAAAGCAAAAGCATTATTAGTAGCTTCTAACAAGCTTTCTGAGAAAGTCATAAACACCCCAAAGCATTTACGAAAGAAAAATTAGTGCAGTAAGCCAGCATAGAACAGCACAGAAGTTAAAAGAGAAAATGAGTTTCAGTCCAAAAAGAAATGGACTGTCAGATTTCAAGGTTTTAGGAGAGCAAAAAAGTATCTAAACAACATGAAGGAAGACACCGAGAGTGATGTTCAACTTATAGATTTATATGTAAGTGTAGATATCTATCCATAACTGTCTGCATAATAGTTAATTTTTGAGAACTAGGCAGTTTGGCAGAAAGGATGCCTACCTTTGCTCCACTCAGGCACTGTCTACTTACCATCAGGCTCCACTCAGGACACTCAGATGGGGTGACCTGGACCTCTTGGGTGCTTAGGACACCCATTGGATTTGGCAGGATGGACAGGAGATCTGCGCCTTTCTTATCCAGTATCAGGGTGTCAGAAGGATGTCCATGGTCACCTTAAATTGCAGAGTTCCCATTTTAGAAACAGAGGTCATCCTCCACCAACTATACAGACCAGATCTCCATTGACTGTGATGGGGTGGTAATACTAAGCTGCAGAAACAACCGACTACAGATAAATCTCAGTAAAGACATAAAAACTTTGCAGATATTTGGCTATATTTCAAATTCATTTCCTGTCCTTTGGCTGGCTTACTTTCCAATGAAAGTTGAGAGCAATGCTAAATCTCCTGATTTCACCATGAACCTTGCAATTTTTACTTTCTAGAAAAAAAATTGCATCTTGAATATCATAGAATCATAGAATTGCTGAGGTTGGAAGGGACCTTTTAAGATCATCAAGTCCAACCATTAACCTACCCTGACAAAACCACTTCTAAACCATATCCTCAAGTACCACATCTACCCTTTTTTTAAACACCTCCAGGGATGGCAAATCCACCACCACCCTGGGCAGCTATTCCAATGTTTAATAACCCTTTCAGTGAAAAAATTTTTCCTAATATCCAATCTAAACTTTGTCTGACATAACTTGAACCCATTTCCTCTCGTCCTATCACTTGTCACCAGGGAGAAGAGGTCAGCCCCCACCTCTCTACAACCTCCTTTCAGGTAGTTGTAGAGAGTGAATATGGGAATTTTTAAAATAAAGTCTTGAAAATATTCCCTAACAATAGCAATAAAAGGCAAAAGGTGGACAGCGAATATGAAGAGTGTGCAAAATGTTTGATTTCTTAAATCTTCTGACCTGAAGCTACTCTCAGGATCTGGGAGGGTCTCAAAGGAGTCGAATGCTTAGGGCTGGGAGTATTGGGACTATATATGTCAATCACCAGTGAGGTCAGATGAGAGCAATCATTTTGTGTGACAGGGATCTAACCTTATTTTGATCAGATGACTGAAAAATAGCTTGCTGCCACTTGCCCTTAGGGGTCCTGCATCCACACTTTTTAGGGGTGACCTACTTGATAGGAATTTTGTGCAACTAATTAACTTCTCCTGAGAAACTTGGATATTTCATTTCCTTTCTCTTTTTCTTTGGTACCAAAATGACTGCATTCCTCTTTTCTGTTGTCCTCTGTGAATCACAAACTGCAAGTGGGTTTTATTTTTCTTTTTGGTGCGGAGAGTGTGTTACATATGGAAAATGTATTTTGTTTTGTAATTAATGAAAACCAGACTTTGGGAAGTTGGCCATCCAGGTCTTTATAAGAGAGCATATGCCTATGTTTTGTTTATGACTCACTCCTACTTCTTGCATTGTAACTTGGGTTTGTTTACGCAAGCTCTTTGCTGAATCCAAGCAACATGGCGGTATGAGAGCCAATAATTTATGTTCCGCAAGAGGGGAGGACAGCGAGTGAGGTTTGTATGCTGAATCTGTCATAGCCCATAGTGAGCAAGAGGAGATTCTACCACTCGACGGCTCCTGGTTATCTACAGAAAATGCTACAAGAGCAACTTTATTTAAACTACTGCAAGAAGATTAACCTGTTAGCCATGAAGGGAGTGATAACCCCTAAATGAACCTTTCTCAAAATCTTGGGTGCTCTGGAAAATTCAAGGATTTCAAACTCAAATGACTGCTTGACAGTCAGTTGTAAATTAAGTTTGCAAGTAGATGTGGGCTGAGGTTAATTTAGGGGGGTGTTTTATTCTTTACTGAAAAGAAATTCTTAACTCCATCATTTCTTTTCCAGTGGTGCAGAACAGATATGTTAGGAGTGAAAGGGAGCACCAGTTATTGCAATAGCAGATTTAATACATTCTGTTTCTCTCACAAAGGGGTAGTTACTTATACTCCATGTGCAAATCCTGAACTCTGAACAGATGTCACATTCATTAAAGGACAATGAGGCAATTTAAGAAAAACAAGCAAGGTATCATGTCCTAAGCAAAGGACCAGGAGCCAAGAAATGCTGGGTACTCTTTCCAGCTCTGACAACGACTCACAATATGACCTTGGCAAGAGACTTAACTACTTTGGACTTCATTCAGATCTAAAGCAAGTGATCTGAACCAGGAGTAAGCTTACTTCAGGGGCCACTGAAGTCAATTATATGACTGAGTAGTTTCAGCTAGTGTCTGTGGAGATGACAGTAAAGAAACTCAGGCAGGGGTAATGAATTTGCCACAGGTAAAGTGACCCACACAGCTTGTCTGTGCCCACTAGTTTCAGTAACAAACACTTTTCGTACTAACTAGCACCCATGGCAAGAATTAAAGGCTGAGGTGAAGACATCAGGAGTACGTGTTTGGGGTATAGAAAGTTTAATAGTTACGGTGGGCCAATATGACAGCTATGCTAAGCAGACATTCCTTCCCTCCCACTAGAGGTTTAGAAATGAGAATAAAGCAAACCCATGGTAAAACATTGCTGTAGAAAAGCTTTGTTGCTTTAGAAGAGGGGAGAGCTGTAGAAAAATCTCTGAGGACTGCATAATAATCAAAGTTGTGTTTTAATCTAGGACAGTAAAAAAGGAGGTAACAACAATCCTTCTGGGACTGTAATAAATAATATTTTAACTTTCTTTTAGTTGCTTTTCTATTAAGAGTCCTCTCTCATAGCCATCGCTTTTTCAGTAGTTGTATTCAGCCTACTGAGCTGGAAAGCATCTAGTCTTCATGACACTGAAAGCAGGCAAAGGAGGGTTTCTGTTCACTGTTGTTTGACCCACCCCTATTTCTGTTCTCTTCTCCCAACAGCCAGCCCACCACTGAAAAAAAGGTTCAAGCGCCATGAAATCGAAGCAATCCAGTGCGAGGTACGCAAGATGTGCAACTACACCAAGATCCTGTCCACGAAGAAGAACCTGGATCACGTGAACAAGATCCTGAAAGCCAAGAGGCTGCAGAGACAATCAAAGACAGGCAATAACTTTGTCAAGAAGCGGAGGGGGCGTCCTCGGAAGCAACCCCTCTCCTTCAACGAAGACTCCAGAGACCAAATGCCCGTTCTAGAAAAATGCATTGACCTTCCCAGCAAAAGAGGTCAGAGACCGACACTCAATCCTTTGATATTGGAGC
>NW_009649052.1:58153-66566 GCF_000708025.1 Charadrius vociferus | reverse complement strand
AAAAAAAAAAAGAAAAGAAAAAAAATAAAAAAAAAATAGTGTGATTTTATAAACTGTGGTCTTGGTTATAATCTGTTTGATTTTTTTTTCCCCCAGTTTTATATACCTACCAGGCTTTGAGGAAGCATAACCCGAAATGCCTGACTCCTGCTAGAACTATATATTTCTTTCTCATTTACTTGCCTAGTTACAACTAGCTGCAATACAGGCAATAGAAAAGTAGAGCCTTACACACATGCACACTCATTCTGAGTGCTATCCCAAGGAACGATGGAACATCACAGCATTTAAAATAAAATGTACATGAATATTCAGTTATGATAGCACGTTTCTATGAAGCAACTTGGCATTTTCAATGGCATGTGAAAAAGGGGTCATCCATCAACCAAGTTGTTTTGATGCTCAATATATATGAGTAGAGAACAGCAAGATGCTTCTGGGGAATGGAGTTATAGTAAACATGGACAAAATCACAAAAAAAAAAAAGAATATAAAAAAGATAAAAGAAAAAAATAGGACAGAAAAAATAGATGAAAAAGACAGGTCCCAAGCCTACCAGTTCTTACCACCTGCAATTCCCAGTGAAATTGATGGGAAACCCAGGATCCAAATTATTTGCATTGGGTAGCAATGCCTTGATATGTGCTTTTAAAGAAAACAGATAAAGTAGATTGTTTAAAATTAAAAAAAAGAGAACAAAACCCTACGGAAAATAGGTTCTTTCTTGGCAATTATTTCTTAAAAAAGAAAAGGAATAAGTGTTCTTATCTGAAAATAAAAATGTTCAAAGGGTATCACCACTGCAATTGTATTAATACCACTTTGGACATGTTCTCCAAGTTGTGGTTGCCTTAATAAACTTAAATTATTTTTCTTTTTTGTACATAATGTAATTATAAAGCTCTCAGTCTGCATGGATGCAAACTGTGTGTGACAAATCGTCTCTTTAAATGGTCAGTTCAAATTGTACATTTCTTATTTGAGTTGTACGTTAGCCATTAATTTAACTTGGGTAAAATACTCAAGCTCCATTTCCACAGCCCAATTAAAATGTTTAACTAAAACAAAGACTGAACATGAAGCTGTTCCATTGCAGTAACAATGCTTTTTTAAAAAAAAAAAAAAAGTCAGTTGTTGAAATCTGAAATAGGTGTTTTCAAATTTATTTCATTTCTTTTTAAAGTCCTTCAGTACACTCAACACCTGGCATGGCAAGATGGATATTAAAATGGGAGGGGGAGGGAAAATTCCAGCAAGGGAGTGGGGATTAGAATCATTTAATGATTCACAAGCCGACTGCTATTCCCTTTTTTGAGAAGTTTTTGAACTGGTTTACTGCCAAGGAAACTTCAAATAGCACAACACTAAAAAAAGCCAAAACAACAAACCCAACAAAAAAGTCCCCACAAAAAAATATTGTGTTTCTATTCTGTTATTTATTTACAAAAAACATATCAAGACTATGGTCTTAAAGGGACACTGTAAACATACAGCTCATTATTTTTAGAGACCGATTTTTCTTTTGTGATAGCACCTTAGCTTATTAAAAGTGAATGCATTTGGGATTTGAATTGGGGTTGGGTGGCTGGGAGAGGGTATTTATTAATTTTTTTAAAGGAACAAATCTTGAGATCCAATCTCCTTAAAACTGATAAGAGGAATCACAGAATTTTGTTTCCAGTTTATTTTTCATCATTCATCATACTCATTTGCACTTTTTGTTTTCCAATTAATGCAACTTAGAAATAAACTGGCTGGTTGCTCATTCTGTTACAACTGATTTTGCTTTTCAGTTCTCTTGACAGAAGTTGTAAGCCTGCAGAAAAAAAATGCTTAAGCCTCCTCAAGCTCCTCCCTGCTTCCTTAAAAAGCATTGGACTGAGGTTTAGTTGATTCAGAAATCTTTTTTTTCCGTCTCTCCTTTGGGCCTGAAAGTAGGTGACAGTGTCACTTAAAATGCAAGAAAAACTATAAGTTTGATTTTCAGGTAGCCTATAAACTGAAACTAAGCCAGACAACAACTTATCCTTTGTTTTGTCTCCAGTGATCTCTTTATTAGCATTGAAGGACATTTCAATGAGTAGCAAGTGGAGCAAAGGTCTGAAAGGACCAAATTCTGTCATTGAATGCCTATTGTGGCTTCAAGGTGTGTCAGACCTTCCAGCATGCTGGATAAGGGCTGTATTTGGGCTGGACCTTTCTAGGTGCACTGGGATGCAAGCCCCGCCAAGGAAGGATCGTTGAATGGCTGCTGCCTCCCATGCTCCCAAGCTTTGGGAAAAAAATGCTCTTATCCTTCCAAAAAGTACAATCTAAAATGGTTCTAGAGGCACAGTGCTTAAGGAGAGCATCCACACAGAATGTACAACCCCATATACCCTTTGCTGAGCAAAAGAAATTAAGAGGTCCTTTTGGTCCTAGAGAAACTAAGGGTAGTGTTCAAGACTTGGTAGCTGCAAATTGTCATCATAGGATGGGCTCTATCCAGATGCCCAAGGTTTGTTTTTTGTGGAAGAAGGTGCTGGTAGAGGGCAGTGCTGCAGTAGTCTTGGCTGTTTGTCAGATTAGCTTGTTAATTTGTATGAAAGCAGGATGAAAATACTGTTAGATGGCACTCAGAATTTGTGTTCTGCATGTTGCATAGCCTATAAATATGATAAGCAAGTTGCTGACAGAATAATATTATAAGGCCATGTACTACCTGCAGATCATAAAGGATTTAGTTTTAGGGCTTAAGGCTAAAATCCCACTCCTGCAGTTTATTACCCAACAATATTCTAGTAATGAGCTTTTTGATTTATTTTTTTCCCCCTACCACTAGGAAGATTTACTGAAGAACTCTCTAAATTCTCTCCACACATTACCTGTATAAAACTGGGGTGAAAGCCCTTTTGCTTATTAAGACCAAAAAGACCTTACAAACACCTCCGCTGTGTCACAGATTAGCACACATCTTAGCATGCTTCAGTAAAAACACAAAACAAAATCCCATGGCTGTGAGCCATATGAAATGAGGCCACGGGTTTGCATGCTCTCTGTGGGTCCTGTATTCCTCAACCCAGCATAAAACCAGGAATGGGGACAAGCATGAGGGGAGAGAGGAAAAAACCAAACAACCACTTGTGTCTCCAAGAGATTCGTACTACCAGTTTCTTGATCCCTTCAATATTATATTTTCTGTGAAGCACCTTGCATGGTTTTGGGTAACTGTCAAAAAAAAAAAAAAGGAAAAGAAAAAAAAAGTAAGTGATAATAGTCATCAGCTACTAGGATATCCTGCAGCATGGCCCATGACTCTCCACTTGACAGCAATGCTTTGGACCATTCATGTAGAATGGTCTGTTTGTGTTGTTACATTTTTTGGGTAGCGTCTGGCGCAATGAGGTGCTGGTTCGTCCCTGGGGCTTCTGAGCGCTACAGTAATACAGTGAATAAACAGGAATTGCTGTTCCGTACACAAGGATTTTCCCAACTCTTATTTTCACAGGCCCTGATTCAGGACTGCATTTAAGCACATTTATGTAGTATCCTGAAGAGTAAAAAGAAAAACAAAAAAAAAAAGAAAGGAAAAAAACCCCAACCAAACAACAAAACAGGATGGTTTTCTGAATTGAGGAAACAAACATCATGCCCTTGTAATGCCTCTTCCTTCCATATCATCCAAAAATTGAGGTGCAGCAGTTCTGAGATAATTAGAAGCACATTTCAACAAAGGATACATATTTAAGATCTCCTTAAGATGCCTGCCTAGGATGTATAAACACTATGTGGAAAAAAAATTTAAAAAAATGTAAAAACATGAAAAGAGCTGCCAATTGGACAATACGGGGAAGTAGTTCAATCCCATGTTGGTTTGTTTTACTTTTCTTTTTCTTTATTTTTTTAAACTATTTCTTAAATACTAAATGCACATGAAGTGTTAAATATGTATATACTGTATTTCAAAAAAAAATTAAAAAATCAAATGAATGGGCACAAGATTGTTCTATAAGTCATGCTGGCTAATTTTTAGTTTGTATTCATAAGTGGTTTTTAAAAGCCTTTTTTAAAGTATAATTTGCATGTTCTACTTTGATTGTATGTAAACATATTTTAGAGAAAAAAAAAGTATTTGTATTTTATTGAAAATAGAGGCAAGAAAAAAACTTGTACATTGTTTGAAATGTTCTTTTTGTAACAGTTTTTATTCATGAAGCATTTTTGTACATTTAAAAATGGATATGGACTTGATGTTCTTTGAGGCTTAGATACATCTGGCATGCTTTAATGTCATGCTCCTTCATGATCTTAGATGTTGGTTTTTAAACATTTTTTTCTAAAACAAAGCTCAGTCTTTTCGCTACCAAATCAGGTTAGCACAGTATAGAGCACTTAACTAAAAAAAAAAAAAAAAAAGTTAATCCTATTCATATGTTATTCATTGTGTGAAATTAAAGGAATTCAGTCTAACATCAGTTGTGAACTCTTTTGTCTTATTTTCCATCTGTTTCCCATCACTAAGAAGTTTAATAGCTTTTGGGATATTAATACCATGCATTCACAAGCCCTCTTTATGGTAATGGAGAAAAACATGCTTTGGTTCTGTTCTTTTTTCCTTTTCTTTTCTTTTTTTTTTCTTCCCAGAATATCCTTAAAAGTTAAAAATGGACTGTGCCATGGGCCCCATGGACAAAAGGGGGATTTGCGCTTTGAGGCTGTGTGTATCACCAAATAAACAGAAACATCTCTGGTCCAAATTGTGTCCCTAGGCACCAGCACGGTAGTACTCACCACCCAGGTGGGCTTTCTACTCTCAAAGCAGATGGAGCATCCCTCTCCAGATCTCTGCAGAGGAGGGAGTCCCAGAGGCTGTGTTATGGATGAGGGGGTGACGGGAGCCAACCATCTCCTCACTGAGCACCAGAGATGAAGGGCTGTAGGCCAAGGGGTATTTTCCATTCTGTGAAATCGCATGCTGTGACTATGGGACTGGGAGTTGGTTGTAGCATGGTTTTAAGTTTCTTTTCCTAGTTGCTGTTGAGAGTGGTCAGCTGCCATTATACAGTCAGCCTCAACATCCATGATTTCTTCTTTTTCCTCCTCCTCAGAGAAGATCCACCACCTTCCCCAATGGCTCAGCAACCTGTGCATGGAAAGTAAATCCTGTTTCCTGGAGAAGGCAGCGATGCTCAGGCAGGATAAATAACTTAGTGTCCTCTCATGTTCTTCCCTTCTGAAGCTTTGTGGGATGGGTTGGCTTGGTGGGACCAACTCATGCAACCACAAAGATGATCCCTCTGACTGCTGCTTTCACAGCTATTGATTTATGTTACTGGAGTAGAGCTGCTCCAAAGATCTCAAATGTGATGAGGCTTTTTTCGTTCTCCTCTTTCTCTCTTAAACATATGCATAATCCCAGCTTTTGACAACAGTTTGCAAAAGCGCTGACATCTTCACTCACTGTTTTTATCGGGCCCTGTGATGTATAAGCTAGTGGTCTCCAGCTCTAACATTTTTGTAAAAGGCCTGCAGTAAGACTCCCTTGGAAGCATCTGTGAACTGTCAAGTTTCATGCTCACTGCTGTAGTAGCTCAGGACTGATCTCCCCTTCCACCAGCTCTTTTCTGAGATTTACCTACCACCACCAACTGAGCTCTGCTGTACTTTCATGGTGTCACCTTGCAGGCATGATGGAGCAAGGCTGGGAGAGAGAGATTTGGGGATATTGGGTTTGTGTCATTTGGGGGCTGGGTGGGTGAGGGACTCCATCTGTGAGGTTTTCCTGCTTTTTTGCCTCTTATCTCTTTTTCACCAGACCATTGACACCATGTACAGTGTCAGAGCACTCCTCACCAGGCTCCTGGAGAGGGAAGAGTCTTTGATCAGCATCCCCATCTGCTTTCCCAGGGTGAAGTCAGGTTCTTGCTAGGATCTCTCTGCGACTGTTTCATCTCTGGTAACTGCTCCAGCACTGTCTGCTGCTATGGATTAAACCACCTCTGAGAAAAACCTCTGAAAGTCTTAGAAACAAAGCTTAGGAAATTCACAAGCTCTGGTAGGTTGTAAAGTTTTTTAGATACTCTTTGTTTAATGAGATATCGTTCTCTTGTCTCATTTTGCATGAGTTCAGTGTTTTCCAAATTTACTTAGACTACTTTCATTATTAATCTCTGCCCTGAAATAATTGAAAATAATGAAAACACCAAGTGTGTCAGACACAGCTGTCATCAGAAATAATGTTCTTTTCTGATTATCCTCCATTTTTTCTGACCATCCTCACGGAAGTAGTGAAGCTCTGTTCAAACCTTCTTTGGTCATCCCCCATATTATCGGAGTTTGAACTTGGGGGGGGATCTCACACTCCAACCTCAAGGTATGGATGAGGAGATGAGTACTATCCCTTGGGGCAAACTATGATCTTAATTCACTTTTGATAGTGGAGGTTGTTCATGTCCTCTGGGATAAGGAGGCTGACCATGGTGACCTTAACTCATCCTCAGCTGGCAGAGACAAGCCTTAACCTCAGCCTCACTCTCCCCCATGGTACCATTTGCAAGTTGTGTGAGCTCATGACTCCATTATTGCTATTCTGTAACACAAAGCGTGCATATAATTTTAAAACAATTCTACTGTTACTGACTAAGTAGAAAAATTTTCCAGTGACTTTGAGGAGACCAGTGACAGGACCCTACTCAAAGCCTATCAGTACATACCATGTGGGAAGTTCTAGAAAGCAAAAGGAAGCATAGATGTCAACCTAAAAAATATATGTTTGGCCTTCTATGGGCAATTAATGAACCACATCACTAGTGCACTAACATAGAGGTTTCAGAGCTAACAGAAAGTATATAAATCACAGTGAAGTGTGGCATATCAAACAATCTATGCATTTTTTAGTGTGCTGCAGGAATAACTCATGTGAAAGCACCGCAGGAGTTGTAAAAGGCATTTAACAGAATGTTAGTGCAATCATAAGACATTTCACTATGACAATTAACTTTCTCTGTAACACAGAGCAAGACCCACTGGTTCACATTCTCAACTTATGCAGATCAGCACTATTAGCTTCAAATATGTTAAAGCAGTTTGCAGGAGCAAAAGATCTGTTTTCATTTTCCTTATGGAAACTATTCATCCCAAAGTGGCTTTGGAGTGCTGCTACTAATATGATATAACACAAACTACTGTTGTAATACAAACTACTGCTGTTTGTTGCCTGGAAAAAAAATGTCATATTGATAATACAGGACTTTATTAAAAAATCAAATGTTTAGAAAACTGGTTCAGCAACACTAATAGTCAGATCACCATGTTTTTATAAGAGCTACAATGGAAAGAAGAGGGGAAAAGAAGTGAAGAGACCTTGGGAAAGAGATGAGACATAGTTTTCTTTGGATCAGGAAGTTATTTAAGTATTAATATCTACTTTTCAGGATTCTGTTGTGCTTCAAAAAAATTCTGAAAAAATTGTCCAAGTCCCAGGTACATCAGCCCTGCCTAAATGAAGCAGATCGGAAGCCCAGTGTTTCTTCTGCATTGCTTGACAGAGGTGTGGCTTGTATGGCATCTGTTTGCCTGGCAGGATTTATCCCCTTTTGGACCTCCCACAGTCAGTGATGAAAAGCATAGAACAGGGACCATATCATCTCTCTGTCCTTTTCAAGGTGACCTGCTCCAGAAGAGGGGAAAAATCACAGGTATAATTGTTTGATTGGCCTTGAACATCTTTGAAAAGACATGAAAAATTTCTTGCCTATCTCCATTCTGCTCCCACACATGCTTATATCTGGCAGTTCTTAAACTCCCCCACAAATGTTATTCATAGAATCATAGAATGGTTGAGGTTGGAAGGGACTTTGAAGATCATCTAGTTCCAACCCCTCTGCCGTGGGCATATATAGATTTTTTTTGGCATATATACATAACATATATGTAGTATGTTTATTTTGCATATATATATAAACAAAATTTACATCTATATTTCATATATACATATAATTTTTGTGTGTGTGTATGCAGAGAGCACATCTACAGCCGGTTCACAGCCAGCGCTCAGTGCCAAGGCACGAGCCGGGGATGCAGGGATGGTACCCGGAGCTGGAAGAAGCACAGCGGGAGGTTCAGAGGGTCTGGCCACCTCCCCGGCGAGCTGGAGCCCATACAGGATGGATGCTTGCTCTTTTTATTATTATTATTTTATTATTATTATTATTATTATTTTGCAGAGGAGGCCCAGCTACAAAGGCTTTCCTAACCACTACAATCGCTGAAGCTGGCAGCAGCCACAAGTCATTGATCTCCGGAGGATGCTGCATTCCCTATACAAAGCAACCGTGCAAAGGCTGGTGCCTACCTGACACGGGGCAAAAAAAAAAAAAAAAACAAGCAAAAAACTAGAAAAAAACAGCCAAGGCACAAAAAAGGGGGGAAAAAA
>NW_009649052.1:45189-56720 GCF_000708025.1 Charadrius vociferus | reverse complement strand
TGCTGCGCACCTTCCTCGCTGCCTCGAGGATCTCAAACTCAACCATTTCATGGTCACTGCAGCCCAGGCTGCCCTTGAGCTTGACACTGCCTACCAGCCCCTCCTTGTTGGTAAGGACAAGGTCCAGCATAGCTCCTCTCCTTGTTGGCTCCTCAACCACTTGGAGAAGGAAGTTGTCGTCAATGCAATCCAAGAACCTCCTGGATTGCCTGTGCCCTGCTATGTTACCCTTCCAACAGATGTCAGGGCGGTTGAGGTCGCCCATGAGGACCAGGGCCTGTGAACATGATGCCACACCTATCTGTCTATAGAGGGCCTCATCCACTTGGTCTTCTTGGTCAGGTGGCCTGTAGCAGACCCCCACTGTAATGTCCCCTGCTCCTGATTTCCCTTTAATCCTGACCCATAGGCTCTCAGTCAGCTCTTCATCCATCCCTAAGCCAAGCTCCATGCACTTGAGCTGGTCATTGACATATAAGGCAAAACCACCTCCTCATTTCTCTTGCCTGTCTCTCCTGAAGAGCCTGTAACTTTCCATGCCAACACTCTAGTCACAGAAGCCATCCCACCACGTTTCTGTGATGCCAATGAGATTGTAGCCTTGGAGGCATGCACACGTCTGTAGCTCCTCCTGTTTGTTCCCCATGCTATGTGCATTTGCAGAGGCATTTCAGCTGTGTCCTTGTTGAGGCTGACTTGGCTGGAGCAGTTGCAATTCCTTTGTGCTGCTCTCCAGGTGGCATTCCTTTGCCATGTATTAATGGTGCCTCCCCATTCACTCCTCTTGCTCCAGGAGCTCCTGGCTCATCTACATAAGACTTTGAGTATGCTGCAGTGTAGCCAGCACATCTTGGAGCAAATGGCTACAGGCCCTTGCTGTCACCCTGTTCCTCTATCCTTGGTGCATCGTGCCTTGGCTTGTCACAGGCAAGCCTGATAATATCCCCTTCCCCCATCGAGTCTAGTTTCAAGCCCTGTCAATGAGCCCTGCTAACTCTTGGGCAAAGACCCTTCTCCCCCTTTGAGTGAGACAAACCTCATCTGATGCTAGCAGGCCTGTTGTCATATAGGCCGTTCCATTGTCAAAAAAACCCAAAATTGTGGCGGTGACACCAGCCACAGAGCCATGTATTAACAGACTGAGCCCATTTGTTTCTTTCAATGTCATTGCCCCCAACTGGAAGTAGGGAAGAAAAAATAACCTGTGCTCCGGATTCCCTTACTAGCTGTTCCAAAGCCCTGATATCTCTTTTAATCATCCTCATACTCTGATTTGCACTTTCATCACCCCCCACATCGAACAGAAGCAGTGGGTAGTAATTCAAGTGCTGCACCAGTCTAGGGAGTTTCTTTGTGATGTCCCTAAGCCAGGCCCCAGAGGCAGCAGACTTCCCGAAGAGTGGGGTCTGCCCTACGTATCAGGCCCTCTGTCTCCCTCAGAGCTGAGTCATCCACAACTATAACCCTCCTTATTGGTAAGTAAGGCTCCAATTGAATCAATAGAAGTTTTGTTATTGACTGAAAGGGAACAAAATTCCCTGATTTAGCATGTCATAATACTATTTGTGGACTCAAATAGCTCTTAGTGTCTTCTGCTTGCCTTGCCCAATATTCTGTTTATATACTCAAAGAACAAGTATATCAAGCAGAAAATTAGTTAAAAAGGGCAAACTTAAAGCTTCTGCAAGGTAAAGGCAAAGAAGAGAGCACATGAAGAGCATCTGCGGGTGAGCATTTTCAGAGCATGGCAAGAACACAACTAGAAAAGGGATGAAAAGTGATCTCTGAAGGAAGCAAATGATGATGTGGCAGAGCTGTAATGAAGATACTGACAAAGGAGGGCACTGCTTAGTTTTCTAGAAGATAGAAAAAAAAATAATAAAGCAGAACACTTGAGGGGGAAGAAATGAGTTCAGAAACACAAAAGGGCATTCATTGAATGGAGGGAGAGGCTGGAGGATATGAAGATTTAGGTCATGGAGAGAGTATAAAAATGGATCTTGCAACAGAAGATGGAAGAGGCAGCCTGCTTGCTTACTGGGACTTTATTGCTGCTTTCTAAGCTGACACAGAACTCATCATTTATCCTCATTAAACAGCTACCAGCAGGGCATAGTTACTGACTATTAGTCCTCAACTCTCTTTAAACTGCAGATAAATAGACAGTTACTGCAAGAAGTAAAACTTTCTTTGCTTGAATTATTGATACTTACAGTTTCCCAAAATCTTGGTCAAGGATCAGCAAATGACAACAAAGGTCTGCCAATAAATAGGCTGCAGTTGTACAGAAGTCTGCTTACAAAGATGGGACTTCAAGAGATGCCCTCTCTGATATAAATGGACTTAGCTTCATTTACTTCAAAGATTTAATAATAATCTTTAGGTGCTGTTGATCCCATAGTTTCTCATGGACAATTTATGCTGATTGAACATCTACCCCAAGTATCTGAGGGTCAAATACTTCCACCTGCTATGAGTCTTACTTTCTCATGGGGATACAAGGTGCTCTGTACCCAAGAACATCGTTAGAGGAAGCAACTGAAATATTGAGAAAATTAGGCCTATATCATCCAAGTTGTCCAGTGCTATTGGGTACTTCCATTTTGAAGTACCATACACAGCTCTATGTTGTCTGAATATTTTAAAAGGAGGCCATGGAGGTAGTTGAGGGGCCTATTAGACACTCATTTTTCAAGATGTGGATCTTGGTGACTTTTGTAAAGCTGTTTTTTAAAACTCATTTATTTATATCTTCACTGATAAGGCTGTCCCAAACCTGATAGCTGTCTGGTCTGATTGCTTTGATATTTGAATCATAGACCGGGCAAGGACGTTGTGGGTGAATCACTGGAGGTGAAGCATAAAAGTTGTGCTCCATCTGCCTTGGATCCAAACACTGAACGGGAAAAAGAGTATGAAATCCCTGACATGACAAGAGAATACTGAATTCCTTCTTGCTAGGTTTCTAGATGTGCATGTGTGGGGTCTTTTGAGAGTTATTGCATGCACATAAATCCAATGGCCTTTTCCAGGCTTAACTAACCCGTGTTTCTGCCTCTGTTCCAGGAAGTGGTAGCTTTGAAAGACCATATCAAACTAGTACATTGTGTTTCCTGCACATCCTGCTTTATTGGAGGTTAATTCCTTCTGACACACACAGTCTGCTGCTGCCATTTAAGTCAAATGTATTTTACACTTTACTTTTCTGTTGCCTTACAGGCTTTTGTTGGAAAATATTTAATAAATAGAACTTGCCAAACATTGTTAAATGATATGGTCTGATGATTTGGAATAAGCACCCAGACTTTAATACATCAGAAGGGTTGAGAGAGGGGAGGAGGAAATTCTGGAACGACACCTAGCTGGATGCCAACCACACAGTATCCAGCCACCAACCACAGTGTTAATCTCTTGCTAGACGGTACCGATACAGGACCAAATGGACTCTTCCATTGCAGTCCCAGCTCTGCCACCTCACATTTTCCATCCATTTTGTCATGGTTTCTGGGTTTATTCCTATTTTCTGTTTCTGTCTGGGATCTCCAAGTATTCTCTCTTTCAAGCTTTAGAGAAACAGCTGGGACTGCTCAGGCTTAAGATCTGGTAAGAGGAAGTACATTCACTCAGGGTCAGCTGAGACACCAGGATACCCAAAATATGTGAAAACCCATCAGATCTTCTGAATCAATAAGATTTATTTTATTATTATTCTGTGATCCCACTCAACACTAAGGTACTGCTGTGATAGGAGACAATCAGTTAAATTCCTGGGTGAGATTATATTCTAACTGGATAAGATAGGCAGCAGGTCAGAAGCAGCAGAAATACAATCAAGACAATAAAGCATCCCAGCATAGTTGATGCTGTATATCAGTGACACAGCTGAGTACACAATTTCAGGTTCCTGAATGGCTCCATGGTCCTTATTCCCATTACATTACTTTACTGGCAAATTTTACAGCAACGTCCAGATACAAAATCAAGACCAAAGGAAGAGAGCTTTCTGTTCCCTTTCTTAGGGAGCAAATAAACACCAAAACGTAGCACCTGGAAGCTTCCTAGACAGCAACTGCAGTGTACCTTACCCAAAATGACACTTTTAGATCTTCCATGGCATAAATCATGACTGCCAGAGGCATTAAACACAGTGCCCAAAGCCTTTTGGCTTGATGAGAAAACAATGTTAACTGCATTAGGGTTGCAAATCCATACAAAGATCCTTCTGAGGGATGTTCATAGCAGGAATCTTCTTGAAGAAGATGATCATCATCACTGATGAAAGAGGGTTATGTAATTATGGGAAAATTCCTGACACAAGAAAAGCAAAATTCTCATTTTGTAGCCAGAGACAGGGTTGGTGCTCCAATTAGAACACAGCTTGGAGAAATTCAATGCAAATGCATCATACTTGAAAGATATAGTGGCAGTATCAAAATAATTAATCAGCATCGGCTTGGGATCTCAACATCATGGCTAAATTTGATTTTTAAATTTAAACAAATTCTCTGAAAGGGAAGTACCTTCAGCAGTGGTTGATACAGATTGACAGCTAATGAAGAAGAGACAATCAGCACTCCTTTTATCCAGAAAGCTTCTTTTTAAATCTTTACAAAAGTGTATCAGATGGGGCTGAGATACTGACTCAGAAAACACATCTGTCCACTGCTTTCATGAAAAAAAGATAAGATGACAGCATCCAACACATTGAGTATTGCTAGCAGTACTGGATTGCATGTTTGTGATTACAACAGGACAGGAAGATTTTTTAGATAACACTGGGGTCCTGGTGAGTATTTTTTACTCTTTCTCTTTATCCACATTCGCCTGTAGATCTTCCTCACACATTCTGATTTTCCAGGATTATCAAATATATTCTGTTTGGGAAATAATTGAAGGGAAAATGCACATACTTTTTGACAACAGCAACAATAGTTACTGTGGATGAATTTTTAATTCATTTACATTAATCCACTAAAACAAGGTGTCTCCTAAGTTATTTTTTAGTTGGTTCAATTTGTAAGTAACTAGGAATATGTGATGAAATGGAAACCACACAGCAAACTTGTGTTTGCTTTTCTGCAAAACTGTTTCTGTTTTTTGTAGGCTGACTTAGAAATAGATAAATCCCTCTTCTCCATCAAATTCTCTTATATGTTTGTTAACATCTTTTAATGTTTTAGTAAAGGCTCACTTGGTAGTAAGCTCTGCCTGCTGCATTTCTGGACTCTTACTTAAAAGTTACTTATTGTCTTTTAAAAGTTCTAAATAATTCCAGTGGAATGGACAGGGTATACATACAATATGATCTAGTTATCTGCATAGACAGACTGTTGAAATGACCCCAGGCTATGCATCAAAAGAGCTGGCTCTGAAATCAGAAATGGAGTAATTATGCATTTAATTATGTCACCTAAGGGACAGACTCATGCAGTCTGGTTGTGTTGTTGCTATCTAAACTAATACCTCTACACCAAGATGTACTTGGGTTGACACTGGCTTGGAGAATTTTGATCTTTGTTGTCAAAAAAAACCCATATATAACTTACAAGCAGATTTGAGAGTTGCATCTTCTCTCATAGTTTATCTGTAAAACTAAATTGGACCTAGGAGTAGAGGGCCATGATATCAATTTACCTTCATAGTGTGGCATTGTTCTCCAGTACTCTTATTTTCACTCCTTAACTCTTGCTTATGTTTATTCCACATATCCAGTCTTATCAATATTTCTTCCCCCTCCTTTTCATCCCTTTTACTAGTTCTTGTTTAGATCAGTTCTATCTGGTATTGGTGAAATATGCTGCAAAGCAATAGCAATTGGTTGTTCCCTCATTCTGGCCCACAAATTGTATTTGAGTTGCTTAAAGAAAGGCATTTATTTGCTATAGTTGATCCCAATTTTATCTCATTAGGTTCTTATCTTCTATTTCTATAAGCATGTTAGATTTTTGGTAACATTTTTACAGGAAGAAACATAATGTTATTTGGGGGAATAATTTATGACTTTTGAGAATACTTTCTTTCTTGATTTTTGAAGGAAAAATGAGGGATGTTCATGGTTGTAGAGGGAAGCAGAAAGTAAAATTTGTAGCTGTTTTCTGAGACTAAGTTGGTCACATAGGTGGTAGTGAGTCAAGAATGAATTATCAGGACATCAAGAAGTTTTTTATAAACATTTCTTTCACCTTTAAGGTTAAAGTAACTAATGATAATACTATGCCCTTTTTAAAATGGAGAATAGCCCCATGGTATAGTTCAAAAATAGGTCTCTGAAATATTTCTTATTAATCTCTGTTAATTACACTGATTATCACAATCAATAGCACATTGCTTTCTGTCCTGTGCAGCAGTACTGTGAGTTTTCATATATCAGGTGCCCTTATCACCTCCCAAAACTTAGGCCATGAATCAGCACAATAGAGGTACAACAATTTGTGGGAAGGAGGAAGCTTCATAATGACTCATGGATGGTGACAAATGCTCTGTGAGGGTGGTTAAAGCAGTGGAAGCAGAACAACTGGCAGGGCAGAGGTAAACCCATCTGGGATGCTGAACTGTGGCAAGATATTGCTGACGGACTAGGGAACCTAGTCGTAAAGGTATGTCATTTAGATGCTCATGTACATATGAGTCAGGCCACCGAGAAACATCAAAACAATCAGCAAGTGGATCAGGACTAATCATGAACTAATCATGGACTTAAACTTTTGTATATAAACATAAATCGTAGATGAGAGACCTGCATGTATCCATATATATCTCTCTCTGTGTGTAGATTTGATAGATAAAAGTAACAGTAATCTGAGCAAGATGCAAATGGTATGGAATAAGGGGTGGAATGTCCTGGTTTGAGGTAAAACAGAACCAATTTTGGTCAGTAACTTTACTTCTTAGCTGGGCCTCTTCTAAATACTGAAATTAACAGCATATTGTGTAGACACTGTTCGCTCTCTCAGAGTGATAAGACCTGTGGTTATAGCTGATGCCAAGGCATGGTATGCAGAGAGGACCTTGCTTATACTTATTGCTATAACAACCAAGGCCAACCAACTTTGTTACTTGCCCCGTTGGAGGGTCGGAAGCAGAAAAGCGGAGAGGGGTCCCACCAGTGGGGAGGAGTGGACAGGACAGGTGACCAAAACCCGACCAACAGGGTATTCCATCCCAGCTGCCCCATACTCAGTATAAAAGCTGAGGGATCAAAGGGTCAGCTCTCTCTTCCTGCAATGGCCGACATCTGAGGAGGACTCTGTCTGTTCATCTGCCTTTGATCCCGATCCTGAATGCAGATCTGGAATCCAGTTCCCGCCCATCACTGAGTCCAGCCTGGGACTGCCCCAGTGCCAGTCGGTGTCATGATTGTCATCCTGGGAGCTTGATATGGTTTTGTATATATGTCATTATTTCCTTTTATTTTATTATTAATATTTCATTAAAGTAGTTTAGTTCCTTCTAAACTCGTAAGTCTCTTTTCCCTCCTCTGCCTCTCTCTTTGAAGAGGGGTAGAGGGGAGCATCTGTCGGTCCCATCTGGGGTCCCCCAGGTCCCCAGTAGCCAATTCGGCCTAAACCACGACACACTGATAAATCATGATATGCCTCTGTGTGAGGATAGCTACTGTGCTATTTCTTCCACATCAAGATCAACAGACCTGAATGACATCCCTGTCACGTAGATATACCTTGAGACAGTGCACTAGCTGAATTCCTGTAGAGTCTATTTTCTTCTGCCTCTGTGAAAGGTGAACAGAAGCTGCAAGAAAGAATAAGAGGCTAGCAATGACCCTGAAGGTGTAAGGGGGCTGCATACAAAGTTTTCCTACAGGTGTAACATAGAGATGTTCAGAGATGTGTCATGTAAGTCAAGGGAAGAAAGAGGGCTAACCTTTTTTTTGGTTAAATAAAATTTAAGACTACATGGCACAAGTGAACCAGAAGCCAGTTCATCAGCCTCATGTGTATCCCTTAAGGAGATCTGACAACACTCATTAAATACTGAAATTAAATAATGGTGCTGAATCTGCAACTATATTGAAACCAGTTAATTCAGTTAAAGGGAAGGAATATACTTTAGTTGAGCAGCTCACTTGGTGTTTTTTTGGTACATGTAAGTAAGAAGATAAAGAGAAAATGCCTGTAAAATAGCTCTTTGTTCAGATTATGCTGTGTCGAGTGAAGAGCATGCTCAGAACCCTGCACAGAATCACACAGTACAACAGGGCTCACAAAGAAGGAACAAGCACTCAGAGAAGATGTGGGGTTTTTCTCCAGATTCATAGCTTTTCTTCATTTCTGTTATCATCTACATAATTTGTATTAGTCCTTCCCAAAATGCTTAGCTTACAGTCTCATTATACTGGAAAATGTGTAAATATATAGTCCTGCAAAGAGCAGCAATAAACTTAGACATATCACGTAGTTGCATTTTAGAAGAGAAAGACTTCGGACATGGGATGCTAGAAACCTAGGTTCGCTTCTCCACTCTTCCACAGGACAAATGATATAAACCTGTAGAAAATCTAGAGCAGTACTAGGAGAGACCTAAGTCCTTGGCAAGGTACAACCTTTCAATTGTCTAAAATGCCACTACCTCACCCTAACCATCTAGTGGTTTCTTTCGGTTTTAGAAGCTCCCCAGGTTTGCAACATTGGATTTTAGCACATCCCCACCTGGCTGATCAGGTTCCATCTACATTCACAGGTAAGCTCTTTCTTCCCTGGTTTGTTGTAGTGGTTTTTTGGGGGTGATGATTTTATTATATGTCTGTTAGAGGAGAAATCTATCAGAGGAAGTTTTGTCTACTACTTTCTTTCAAAGCATGGTAGATGCTTGGATGTACTCCTGCATGTCAAGAAAGCGAGTGTGAGTCTGTCACTTCTCTTTCCTGGTGGAAGAGTCTAGCCAGCGAGCTGGTGTACAAACACATGGCATCAGCTGCAGCTGCTGTTACCGCTTCCTTCTATTGTAAAGGAAAACAGTTTTCTTGGCTTCTTTCCACTGGAGGCTCTGGGCTTTGATGAGAGAGCAGTGGGCGGTGTGTCCCTGAAGCTCCAACTAAGATAACTAAGACATAAAGACTGTGGTGTTTTTTTCAGACATGCACCAGCCCTTAGCAAGTTTGAAAGATGCCTCTTCAGCAGATTGACGCTCATCATCTCCTCGCTCTGCTTTTCACAGTTGGTCGTACCGTGACTTGCCTGGGTCTTCCCACGCCTGCGTTGGGAGTTTAGGTGCTCACTTTAAGATTGCAGAGTTGGCTTCAGGAGGCAGATACTTTAAAAAGCTTTTACATTCTTAGCATCTGCTTAGCCATTTGCAGCTGCCGTTTTACTGTGGGCCTTGAGGGTAGATCAGAAGGAAAAGAAAAATGGCTTTCAGGATGGATTAGTTTTGGGAAGAGTATTCTGTGCCAAGGGCAGTGCAGAAAGAAGTAAACATTCAAGCAGACAAGGATGACATCATTTATTCAGTGGAACTGACAGGGGCAATGTGAGCAGCTGTAAAAGCAGATAAAAGGACTGAGGTTTGAGGGCAAGGCATTAAAACTGGAGAAGGGAGAACTAAGCAGCAACATTTGTCTTTATGAGTAGTCCTGTGTCTAAACTGAGCCTATCCAGGCTACGCACCCCCACTCAAAAGTGTATATCCATGCATTCATGCTGGAATATCACCTGAACTGTGTTGTTCATAGGTTCTTTACTAGTTCATCCTGATACTCTGAGTTTTCAGAAGAGTGAAGCAGAAAGAAGAAATGCTCAGCTGTAGTTTTAAGAGATAAACTGTATTGTAGGAATGTGAAACATTGAGGCACTGCTGTATTAGTTAAAATCAGAGGTGGAAAGAAGTTTGATAAAGTGGGTTGAATAAAGGTACCCAAGTTTGGATTTGAAGGAAGAAGTGGCATTTTCGGAATATTTAAGAATTGAATATTTAATAATTTAAGAATATTTCAGAATATTCTGGTGCAAAAAAAGGATAACAAAGGATTGTCCAAAGAACTAGACTATGATGTTCTGGGAAATAAGGATAGTTATTTGGCTTGTGGCTGTAATAAGTTTCAAGTGCCAGCAAGATCAATAGGAGAAGCTGGAATGACACCAGCTGGAAGATGAGGCCCAAATATGGAAAACGAAGAACAAGGCTAATTCCATAAGTCATGGATAATAGCTGTAGTGAGCAAAACTAATCTCTGTGCAAAACTTGATGTTTCTCATGGAAACCAACCAGCTCACTTCAGTCCCTATTGCTCCAAGTAATGATACGGCCTCTTCTGTATGTCCTACTTGTGCTGCAGTGTAAGCGGTCTCTAAAACATTTTTGTTTTCTTCTTTGGCCTTGATCTTTTTCAGTAATGTGACTTCATTCATTTTTAGACTTCTGTGTGCTCAATTCATATTGGTTTAGATGTGCATATTTATTTTCAACATATGTTCTAAGTAAAATATTATTGATACTAATATCCTGTGGAAAAGCCATTTAAGAGCTAATGATTTCCCTAGTCCTTAAAAGGGAAAATAATTTGGCCTTATTTAATATTAGAGAGGTATCATGTTAAATTACCAGTAGTAGTACCAATAGTAGTAGTCTTGTTTTCTCCTCAACTCTGGGTACATAGACATTCAATTAAAGAGTAAAGTTGGCCTGGGAGCTCCATGGACTGGAAAGAAACTCCTCTGGATGATCCACTAGCCACTTTCTGCCTATAAATATTTTGCTGATTGCACTGGAAAAGATGGAGGAGAGCAAAAGAAGGGACTCGCTGGATGCCTCACAAGCTTGAAGTACACTTAACAGAGATGACCCCTGGGCAAAGCTCTTCTTTCCTGCCACAACCCTGAGAAGAGGGAGCACCAGTAAATTGGTACTTCTGCATGGAGGTTTTACCTGGCTTTTCATTAGAAAAGAGATATTTTGTGTGCTTGGCCAAATTCAAAAAAGGTTGTGCTTGCCATCATAGCTGTTGGTTGCACAGACTTCTTCAGTCACACCTTGTGAGTTATTTTTCTGGCAGGGTGGATGTGGGTTTTTTTTGGTTTGTTTTGGTTTTTTTAATATTATTTTTTTGTTTTTATTAAGCTAATATGAGAAAGGAGGAAGGATGAGGGTTCATGACCATGTTGATATGCAAGTACACAGAGAAATATGGTGTAAGTGTGCAGTCAAACAGAGTAGATTAGTTGAGGAGATTTTCCTCAGTAGGCACAAGTGGTGATCATCTGCTGATTGCTTCCTATGCAATCAGGCTGGGGAGAGAAACATCATTATTTTACAAGTTTATATGATATAATTTGCTATTTCATTTTTCATTTTAATGCAAGATCCACCAAAACTAGAAATTAGGTGGTTTAGGATGTTGGTATGCCTCTTACTGAGTAGTATTCGCTATTATACTGATTAGCTTACCTCGACTATCTGCTGTGGCTGGTTCAGTATGTCTTTTACCACTTCAGTAAATATTCTTAGCTGTGATTTAAAGAAACGGCAACAGCCTCTGTGTTTGTTTAGATTTTATGGCCCATTTCTTGTTTCTCATT
>NW_009649052.1:27666-45036 GCF_000708025.1 Charadrius vociferus | reverse complement strand
GGAGCTATAAGAGGAGCTAGCCGGGGCGAGGAGAGGAGTCGCCACTCGGGGGTGGGCTGTGGCGGTGCGGGTCTGGTCGGTGCGCTTCGCGGCGGTACTGTAATCGCGTTTTCGTCTTTTCCTTTTGCTGTTCTGTTAAATTGCACTCTTTTAACCTACGAGTTTGGCCCTTTCATTTTCTTTTTCCACGACTGTGGGAATTGTGCGAGTGGCTGCGTGGTTCTTTGTTGCTGGCTGAGGCCAAACCACGACAATCATACATAAACAAAACATATCATCTCTAAAAATGATTATTAAAAAACATTTATAATGGCAAATGTGCATATGCTGAATTGCAAATCACATACTCTGATTATTTAGTTATATTGACCATATGGTGGGGGTTTTTTTTCTGTTATTTGTTAGATACATTGAGGAAAGGAGAGAAAAGGCGTACAAGGTATCAATTCAACATTGTTTTGTTCCTGTAGAAAAGGCCAGGGAAAAGAATCTGGCAACGTGCCTTGACATCAACTATCTGTAAATTCATCATTGTTTGGCTCCCTAGGTAACAGTTTCATCCAAAATAAGCATTCTCAATGTTGACGCATAGTCTTGCTACGTTTCCCCAACAGAAATAGTTTTGTAGGAGATTTGACCTTATGGAACTCTTGTTTCCCTTGAAAAAACTAGAAGTACAAGAAAAAATCTTTATGATTAATTGCCACTATTGCCACTTTTTCAGCTATTGGTTCAATTAAGAACATGACAATGGGTAGTTTCACAGCACTTCTACAGTTCAGTAACTGATTCATAAACTCTAGAGAGTTTGAATATGCATTTTTATAGGAAACCTTTTCCTTGGTGAGGACCAAACAAGATTTTCTGATGTCTTTCTTGGCTGTCCTATTAATGTATACATTCCTTTTGTTCCATAACCATGTCACATCCCCAAAATATAGTAGGGTGACAAGCTATATGCATTGAGTCCTAGATCATATTCAGCTTCTATGCTGTAGGGTATCCATCTTTGATCTAATGACTCACAGAAATTGTTAACTTATGCTGAAAGGTTTCTCTCTCATAGAGTGCCTGATTTTTTATCACCAATAATAGTGTTGATTTTGTTCAGCTTGGTATTTGCTATGACAGATCTTTTTGGCAGGGCTGAACCAGTCATGGTCCATCCTGAAATTTTATAGATTTTTTTTTTTTTTTTGGTCTCCTTCCTGATCAGTTCTGTTGCATACGTTCTCCAGAAGATTTGGTTTCTGTGCTTCATTCTCCAAGATGTCTCTCTTGTCTTATTTGTCTGTCTTACTTGTCTACTTTCCTTAACCTCACAGCTTAGGTGGTCTGGTCTTATTATTTGGTTTCTCCTGGTTAATATTCAAAAATATATATTGGTCATAGGATTTGATGTAATGTTGCATCAGTTTCATGTGGTTCAAGCTTTGCCATGTACAGCCCAAAGTCATTAATTCATAGATGTGCAAAGCTATTTTCAAACAAATAATTCTAAATATTTATTATTTTCCTTGGTCCATTGGTAGCTATTATTGGTCTCAATTCTATGTTTGGCCCAAAAAGTACCTTAGGAAGCCAAATGGTTTTTTTTCTACACTTTTCCTTAGACATCTGCTAATAGTCACTGTTGGAGGATAATTAGTGGTTTACTCAATACCCAAATAAAGTATATGGATTTGTAAACTGCTCTTCTTAGGCTGTACATTTCTTAATATGGCACCCGTGTCATTTACAACAATAAACTGATTTTTCCAGCAACATGAAATTTCAGTAGAGAGTTGTTGTAGAGATGGACATGACACTGAATATCAAGTTGCAGCAATAGTATATTTTATTTTACAAGCAGTGCTCTTTTATATCCTTTTACTTGGATGCTTATCTGTGCATATATACTCTACCATTCTACTTTTGCCCAGTCCACTCTCACATCACACGCCATCCAGACAATACAATTGTTGATCATGTGCTGTTCATGCTCTGGTCAAAGCCAGGATGTTTGCCAACCCTTATCTTGTTTGCTCAGATCTTCTCAGGATTCTCCTGTCTCTTCCAGGGTACACGGGTATCTGCTCAGGGTCAATGTTAAACTTGTATTCTGATCCCTCGGACCAGCCAAGGTCTCCCACAGAGAGTAAGTAACAAGGAATTTCCAAAGGACTTTGAGTTACAAATTCATTTTCAGTCTAAACTAGTTCCCTACTAACCAACCCTTGTGATTAGGTACTTGCTCATTTGGGCTGGGGAAACAGAAGTGGCCATGTCTGAATGCCACATTCTTCACTTTTGAGATGCAAATTAGCATATTTATCAGACCTCATTCAAGTTTGTCATCTAGACAGAGATGTGGTGTGGCTTCATTTCTGTGCACAATAAAACCAGTTATCTGATGGTAGAAAAACTAAGCAGCATTCTATTTCAGCAAGAATAGTGTATGGTACCTCAGTAATTTACAAATCCTTCACCTTCCTACTTCCAAGGGGACTGTTGGTTATTTCATTCTTTTCTTGGTTACGATTTTCTTTTTGTTCTGTGCTTTTTTCACAATATTCTTTGCCTATTTGTACAACAATTTCCCTCTCAGCTGTTTTAAAGAACTGCTCTTGGCCCTTCTCTTCCTGATGATGACTGTGTCTGGCTCTTGCCTTGGGTGGGTAGTGTGGAACAGCAGTCATGGCCAGCAGACAATGGTGCAAGACTTTTCTTTTACATGTTGTCCTGCTCAGCTATACCTTCATGCTCACCTCTGCCACTAAAAATTCAGTTTAATAGTAAATGAAGCATATTTCTAAAACACTGCACATTAGCTGCATAGTTAATGTTGCAAATCCATTTTCATCGTACACCTAGAAGAAATCAGTGCTATTAACTTCTTATTTTCCCCAAGCATTAAATTTATGCAAGACCAAATTAACATGAAATTCCTCTTCAAAAGACACTATAATAAATGAATGGGAAAGTGCAGTTAAAAATTTGCCCATAACATTTTCACTATTTACAGAGGTCAGTCTTCACCCACAGCAAATACAGGTAATTGATTACTGGAATACCTTGCCCAGAATGAAGGAGATTTTCCTCTCATTTTTGGTTATTTTGTCAAGGTTTTGACAGCAGAATTTAGAGCCTGATGTAAGAATTACTGAGTAACTCTCCACAGCCTGTGGTAATCAGGAAGCAGATGAACCCCATCATTCTGCTTGGCCTTGAAATTTATGACTATATAACAATAATAGTGATTAAAAAAAAATTCTAGTGCAATTTTTCCATCTTGTTCTAAGGAATTTATTATCCAGAATAAGGATCCTGAAATGTAGGGAGCAGACCACAAACAAGCACATAAATTTCTATACAGGCACTTCCCCTCTGCATTTCAAACCTGCTAGCTACTTTCTTTCTCAGTCCCTAGTATGTCTCTGTGCCAACTGCTACAAATGCTTCCAGTAGCAAGTGCCATTAAAAAGCTATAATAAGTGTTTTAGCTTTCCTTAAAGCAACCTTAGAAGCTGGAAACAAGAAGAATACTAATCAGCATTCAATAAGCCACCGCTCTATGGACTAGACGCGAATGTTCCTCCAACGTTAGATTTCCACGGACTGCAGTCTATAAAGTTCCAAAATGTCAGACATCATAAAATCATACCTTAGTTCCCCAGTAATTTCAGGGCTGCAAGTTACTAAGGCCATGTATGATAACATCCAATTGTAAGTCAACTGCATTTATCTCTATTAGCTGTGGATTTAACCCATTATCACTGATTTTCAGCCTTCTCCTCAAGTCAGTTAAAGGAAGGGCTTAGCTATACAGAAACATTAAAACCTACTGCCTCGTGTCCAAAGGAAACAGTACTATCTTTATGTAAGGCTGGCCACTGCTCTTAAATAGCTCAACCCCAATATCCTAACAGGAAAGCAAAGAAGTGGCTCCATGAAGTATAAGAAGCCTCTAAGGAAAAATTAATTCATCTCAATCAGAAAAAAATAAACAACATGCAGCACAAAACCAAGGCATGTATTCCAACTGGGGGAAATAACATTATTTTATAGAAATGGTCTTGGATAAGAAATAAAGCTTTATGTAAATTATGTTTTAGTGTTGTTACCACAACACTATGATCCTGTGACACAATTTGTGGGCTGCTGTCTGGGTTCATATAACTCCTTACTGGTTCTGGCGGAAATTCAAAATAAGTGCAAGCTTCCAGTTGGTAAAAATCAGACCCAGGGACAGCTAAGGCATAGAAATGCAGTATCCATGTAGCGAGCTGGAGGTGTGAACACACTGGAGTTTACCCTAGCAAGTGCATTGTGAACACAGCTCAGGAAATCTATTTAGAAACAGCCATTAATAAAAATAACTCAGGAAAATAAAACACAGCAATTTTATGTGAACCATGTGCTGGCCCCGGCCTGTGCTGCTGCTCACCAGTGCTGAGTCCAAGGCTATGGCTAAAACCAGGCAGTCTCGAGGAAAGATTCAAAAAGACAGCCTGAGACATGCAGAGGGGCACGGGAGGGTAGTAGTGAGACATGCTGATGGAGCCGGATGGAGCAAAGCCAGTAGCAGAATGATAATGCCATATCGCCAGGACAACGGGAACTGCCATCCAGCCCAGCTCTTGCAACCGCTAGACCTAGTAACCCAGTGGCAAGCCATGTTGGAAAGAGAAACGCATCAGCCTCATGTTTCACTGCCAAATTCAGCCAGTTTTCACGCCAGTGGAATTAACACTGGCATGAAACAAGCCGTCCAGGCACAGTGAAGGCGTATGGGTCCAGAGCGGTCCTCCTAAACCTCCCTGTAGGACTTGGTTCAGTGCTGCTCAGCCACACATCCAAACCAGGGGCATGAAATGTGACCGGTTTGTTATTCCTGACTTGGCAAAGCAGCTTACCATGCACTTAAATTAGTTTGTGCTTTAACTCACGCTCAACCGCTTGGCTGCATGGCGGGCTCAGCAGTGTCAGGAGTTGCAGTATTTCCTCCAGAGGCTCTGCACCATGCATCTGGAATGGCTGTAGGATTTCTCTGGGCTCCTTACTTGGAAGGGACTCTCCTCCCTGCCTCTCCTGAGCAAGCCACACGGCTGGAGCTGAAACACATTTGCAGGTTCACATTGAAGAGAGTTTTCTCGGTTTCTTCCCTCTATCCTAGGGACGGAGACCATCGCTCCCCAGAACCACTTTGCAGCAGCATTAAATTCACACTTTAAATAGAGAGAGTGATTGATAAGACAGAAGTCAGGATTTTAGCATGCAGTAAGGGTTTTTTTTACAGTAATTACCATAACAGCATCTCTTACTCCCACCCTCTCCCCCCAATCTTTCTACCTCCACAGATGTTCCCTCCTCCATCTCTGGGCTGTGCCTTTGAGCCATGTCCCCTGCCAGGATCTCCAACCCTCCACGGTCACAGGAGCCACAGCCAGATGGTCCCACTGGTGAAAGCAATAGGATGCTGCCCGCAGCATGAATGTTGCAGACAATATCCAGTGGTGCTGATCAGCCGTGTGCTCCCAGGGGTGATTATTTGTAATATTTCTGTTTCTCCACTGTGCTCAAAGCATCTTGAAAGCATATAACCACCGGCATGGTAGTGAGCTGTCAGAATGGAAGTGGGATTTATAGCACGGACATTTTGGGGAGAAGATTGGGATGGATAAAGATCTCCTGGGTCATCACTGAAGGACTCAGTCCAATGCCACATGATTAGAAGTTTTCTCTTACCAGCATGACATGTAAGTTGCCTTGTTGACATTCCTGCCTTCCCACTTTCACCTCTGGGATTTGGGTTTTGCAAAGGATTGTCAAAGGAAAAAGCTGATTTTCTCTCCTTTCCCATATTACTCATTTGAGAAGTTTAATTGTTAACGTGAGGTGTCTCTGTGCATACGGAAGCTGGTCCGCAACAAAAAATACGATGAACACATCTGAAGGTTTCAGCAATGTCTATCTTTTCAGTGCTGCATCCAATTAAAATAGAAATCCAAATTACTTTCCTCCTTTCCCATTGAGAGCCTGCAACAATACAGAGGCACAGTGAGAAAATTGTGTGATTATTGCTTTTCCCAGATAAATTGCTCTCTGTTAAGATGAGATATTAAAGTCAGGGCCTGCTGTGCAGAAAACAGGCTGAAGCCAGCCAAGCTTTTGGATGTTCTGCGGTGGTTTGTACTATTTCCCAGCAATATTGTCATTCTAGCTGTGATTGCTAGTTGACAGGAAAGAAACACTACCTACAAATATTTTTGGGGGAAAAGTTAGGAGTTTTATTAGGTACAAGAAAAGTAGAATTTTACTAAGAAACTAAACCCTTTGGTCACTAGTTCATTGTATATTTAAATTTTGTGGTGATTTTATTGTTCATGAAAAGTGCCAAACTGGCACTACAGCCATTTCATCCAGGGCTCTCTGAAATATATTTGTACCCAATGCACGTGCTGATGGGGAGGGACTCGCTCTGCAAGGTGGGAGCCTGGGAGAGCCACTAACCTTGGGCTGGGGCTGGGGACAAGCCACACAAAGCTGCACGCCATCACAGCAGTGTGTTCTCTCCCTGTGATGTGGCTGGGCAAGGGACTCTGAGAGAAGAGCATGAAATGGTGATCAAATGAGTGAGTCTCATGCATAATTCATGATTGAAACAAACCTTTGTACCAGACAAGATCACCCATTGAATTTCTATTCAATGGGCCATTGCTCGCTTACACCACGAAAGATCCATCTCACTCCATACTGTCTGAATAAGAGCAGCACCAGCCTTTCTTACATTATTCTGAAAAAATACGCTGATCTCTCTTTTAGTGGCAAGTAAGCAATTTGGGCTACAGAGCCCAATCAATCCCTACTTCTTCTTCTAAGGATGCCAGCAGAGAAGCTAATTACCACCTCCTCTACAAGGGTAGGTTCATTGTCAGCTAGGGACCAGGATGAGACCTCTATTCACTTCCCAATATATTATGTTCAAGGACTAACCAGACTGACATTAGTCAGTACTGACTTACAGAAACTCTTTAACAGGCCTGGAACTAAAGAAAGGCTAATGCAGGGAGGACAGGGTAGGGGGAAATGTCCCACTGCTCGTTAGAGAGGCCAGGTATGGTTCATTTCCCCAGCTCCCTCTCCAAAGAGGAAATTCTTATAGATTGAAGAGGGAAGAAGGAGAAAAAAGGCAACATGAAATGTGGGCTAGAAAGAAATGCCATGATTTTATTCAAATGACTATGTGAAAAGTCCAGTTCTGATTTCTAAAATAAACCACTCCCCTGAACTCTTGAAGACTTCAGTTAAGCCAAGGTTTCAACTTCAAATGAAAATAATTTTTTTTTTTTTTGTCTTTTTCCCTAATCCTTCTTCCCTCAAAAAAAAAACCAACCCAAAACAGCTATCCTATTTTTTTTCTTCATACCTTTGTGCTCTGGTCACCAGTGCCAACTGAAATCCAAGTCCAAATGATCTCATTAGAGACATCCAATGTGGAGCACAGAGTGGGAAGATGAAATCCCACATATAGAAAAAGAGCCGCACCAAGCTGGTACACCAGAAAGAGACGCCTTAGAGGAGAAGAAAAGAAAACAACGTCACCTTCAACCTGTCCTCCTGCTGTGAAGCTGTATCAGGGAACAGTTTCCCTGACATGAGCCAGTCTTGCCATAATGCAATCAGGTGGGGCCAACTGTGTAGAGAAAAACGGCTGAACTGTTAGTTAGCTAGATTTACTTTATTTTCTTTTCCCCAGGCAAAGAAAATAAACATTTCATCCATCACATTAGATCATGAACCCTACACATTTATCATCTGCTCTCTGCTTGCAACAAAATGCCATTTATCTTTCCCTTTGTGCTCTGTTTGGGGTAAGAAAGGATTTGAAATCTGCAAGTCTACGTGCACTTTCATGTTGCTGTTGTCTTATTTTATTTTCATTAATGTGTGTTCTTTAAAAGCTCCCAAGGCTAAAGGGCCAAGTCTCCTGTTGGGGCATGTTCACAGAAGTTAATGTAAATGTAATGCAATGTAAAATGTTGCCTCTGGTTTACACCAGCAGGGGATTTGGCCCATTCTACCTGAATAGCGTATTAAGCACAGCGCTGGTTTTCAGGATCAAGCAGGACGCTGCTATAAAAGTTTCAGCAGGCGTCAGAGGTTCATGGGGAACTGGCAGGCGAGGAAAGTGAAGGGATTTTTTCTGTGCTGATGAAAGATGCTCCACTGGCAGCTCTGGACATTGAAGTCCTGAGTTTACCCAAAGAACATGCAGGGACTGATCAGAGGCAAAACCACGCTCACTCCCACCAGCCTGCTTGGCTTGGCCGGCCCCCAGCCAAAGTGCCCTCAACCCTGACCTGAACCCTTACATGGGGGAGGATCACTTGGTCTCCACATTCATTTTCCTCTGGCCTCTTCACAGAATCACAGAATTTTCAGAGTTGGAAGGAACCTCTAGAGATCATCTAGTCCAACTCCCCTGCTAAAGCAGGATTGCCTAGAGCACATTACTCAGGACTGCATCCAGGCTGGTTTTGAAAATCTGTCCAATGAGAGATGAACAGAGAAAGCCAAATGCCTCCTGAGATTTTTCACTTCACTTCAGAGACATCTCATGGGCATCAGGTGGTGGCAACATATCCCTGGGACAATGGGATGGAGCAGGCTGGAGGTCAGAGGTTAGCAGACCTCTTCTGACCCTGAGCTCTGGTACGACACTAGTGTCACTGTTACTGTTCTCACAAACAGCTGAGTGTCACAGCTTCTGCTCAGGGCCTTCAGGGAGACATCAGGGATGCCTATTGAAAGGATTATTGCTTAACTTTGGTTAGAAAAGGCAGAAAATATTAATTGTCCATTGAGAGTAAAATCCAAATATAAGCTCAAGCTTTCTGACTACAAAATCTCCTCCTTTCGAAAAGTGGAAAGTATTGCGTTCCCTCACCACTGTGTTTATGCTGTTTCACTAGTTAGTGAGACTGGTGACAGCGTAAAGATCAAAATTCGTCTTTGTACCAATACCTTTTTCACCTTAAAAGTGAAAGAGACTTTCATGATATTTTTAAGTGTGGGTGGAACGTGAATTTGCAGTCTCATAAACAAATGGAGAAGAAACCATTAAAAACAATGTCCTTTAAAGGAAATCCAGGTTTGGGGCAGACCGGGTTGCCCTTTGCTGACCACCCCGCATAGTTATCTGTGAGGTTCCTTGAATGAACAGGTCTGTAAAAATAGTCTTCAAAGTGATATGGGGAAATGTAATTTCTTAACCTCAGAAAATGTGCATGTTTGATTCCATTAACTAAACTCGCCCTCTGAACATATAAATTTATTACTGAAACATTAAAAGGATATTCAGGAGCCGTTAGTAATGCTTATCAGTGCAACACGTCTTCATTAAGGTGGCAAATAATTTGCATCTCCTATATTCGGGACCATATATATGTGCCTCAAGACTAAAGACATTCAGGGCCAGCTCATCTCTTCAGCCTTGCTATACAAAATCCTCAGCTGTAACAGCCAACATACTATATGGTGGCATATAGGTACTGCACACAGTGACAGCCTGGCAAAAGCATGGGGACAAGCTTGCATGACAGCTGACTCTATCTAGTCACATTTGACTCATTTCATAACCACTGAAAGGCCTTATGTTGAAATATTTGTAAGCAAACTCGCTGGTCTGTTAAAGCTAGTTAAAGATAGTGGCTGAAAGATGAAGGAATAGCTCCGCTCAGCAACTCAGAGATCATAGAATCACAGAACAGTTTGGGTTGGAAGGGACCTTAAAGATCATCTAGTTCCAGCCCCCCTGCCATGAGCAGGGACACCTTCCACTAGACCAGGTTGCTCAACCTGCCCCATCCAACCTGGCCTTGAACACCTCTGATCATCTTTAGGCCCTCCTCTGGACTCGCTCCAACAAGTCCATGTCCTTCTTATGTTGGGGGCCTCAGAGCTGGAAACCCCCCCACCACCTCCTTATTCTTTGAAAACCAGCACATTTAACAGTTTGTGATTTATCAGTTTATGTCTTTGCATCCATACTTCTTCCAGCTGAGGGCATGCTGCCAACCCTGTCTTCTGGAGGCAGAATTATATGGCACAGTCAGTGCTGGGATCTCCCTGGCAAACAAGGAAGGCCACATACACAACTGTCTCCAGGGCTGAGGGAAAGCCTCTTCGCTTGGGTTTCTTCACATGTTACATGAAATCACCACTGTCTCAACTCCTTTACTTTCTGGCTGTGACTAGATCACTCGTGGATGCCTTATGCTAACCACAGGTTGGAAAGTGTCATATCTTCTTTGTGATTTGGAGACCCTGAGGTGTAATGCCCCTGCTTCATTGAAACGGTGGGGGAACTGCCAAATCATGTTACATGGGGCGGTGTCTCTATAGATCCCACTTGCTGAGGAGCGTGCCAAGGCAGCAGCCCCAAGGGCTTCTCTCTGCGCTCTTCATGGAAGCAGATCTCGGTGGAAATGGCAAGTGTTGAATGTTATTGCAGTGCATAGATTGGGATCCTTATGTCATGGAAGGGGCTGGAGGAAAAAAATCTCACTCTTCAGCAAGTAAATAACTAAGAGAAAAAAGACCACATTACAGCCTCCTGTCAGTATGTTCTTCTTGCCATTGTTTACAAACTGCGGGCATCTTTACTGCTAGTTTTCTCCTTAGAGATGACACCCAGGGACCTAAAAGTGTCAGACTAGATGTCTGGAAAATTTGCAGGCTGCTTCAGGAAACTGATTGATATTCAGTCCAGCCCTTTCCAAGAAAATGGTTCTTCTGAAAATAATAAAGCTAAAGCTACCTCAACAACTACAAAAAAATGTCATTGTCACTAAACCAAAAAGAATGTGACCAAAGCTCCATGTCAGTCCAGGAATTTTTGATGTATCGCAAGCGTCTGTGGAGAGCTAACTACTCACTATTTCCCTCAGGCCACAAAAAAGTAGGTTACCACAAAAGAAAAAAAAAGCAGATAGTATCATCATCATATCTCCTGGTTGGGAGTCAGACTGGCTTACATTTTATTTGACTAATATCTTTTGCATATGATACAAGGAAAAACTTGAATGACACTCAAATAGAGCAAGACTTACTTCTGCTCTCTGAGCTCCAAAGGCAGTGAGGGAGAGGAGAGCACCAGGGTACACCCATTGACCTGATTTGCTTCCTTGGACCCACTGAGAGTGAGGTGTAAGGAAAGCAGCTTTAAAAACTTTTCCATTTCTATATTATGTATATACGAAGCCATTTGGTGCATCTCCGTGCCATATTCTGGAGAAATATTTCTTTATAGAAGACACATAGATTTCAAAGCTTTTATAGATGTCTCATGCTTTTCTGTGCTTTTTTGAACATGTGGGAGAAGGGGAGAAGCCATTTATGGCTCTCTGATCTGGGCCATCAGTGTTATGTTAGAGGTGCACTGGAGCCATTTTAACTTACAAAATTGTTTATAAGTTTCCCTGAGAAACGGGTAGTAATCTGATGGCTGAACCAGGGAAGGGAGTTTTCTCCATATGTCCTTAATCCAGGCCCCAGGGAGGCAGCTGAATTCCCTGTGGGATGGGTCAGGTCTACAAATAGGGCCCTCTGTTCCCCTCAGAAGGAAGTCACCTACTACAATTACCTTCCTTTCTTTCTTGGTTGAGGAAGTCCTAAGGTGTGGGGGTGAGTGACTAGCCCTGGGTGATTCACTGGTTGGATTATGCTCTCCATCCTCAGTCGTGTTGTCCTCGATTTCCAAAGCCCCATACCTATTATGCAAAGGCAACTGGGATGGTGAGGGGGGCTGGGAGGGGTTTTGCTTGCCTCTCTGAGGAGGGATCTGACTCCACTCCCCCTTATCCCTCAAGTCCCCCCCTTCTGCCTGGTGACAGGAGGGAAGGGGATCATCCACTTCTGATAGGGCCTCTTCCTGCTGCCTTTGCCTCAGGGCATGGTTCCACCAATCTATTTCATTTTCACAGTCTCTAATACTTCTTAACCTTTCTACCTCTTCCCTCAGTTCAACCACCTGCCTGAGCAGATCATTTACTTGATCACACCATACCCAGGCAGTGTCTCTGGCTCCCTGTGAGAGCAGTGCCAGGCTCAGGCATTTGTTGCAGCCCGAGACCTGCACAGCCAGGTCTCTTGTGTGAAGGCAGGCAGGCAACAGGTTGGCTCTTGGTGGTGCTCTTTTGTGATATGACAGCTGCCCAACAAGAGATGAATGGAGAAAGCCAAACGCCTCCTGAGCCATCTCACAGGCATCAGGTGGTGGCAACATATCCCTGGTAATACCCTGGCACAATTGGATGGAGCAGACTGGAGGTCAGAGGTTGGGCAGACCTCTTCTGACCCTGAGCTGTACCAGCTTTGGTATGACACTAGTGTCACCATCAATGTTCTCACAAACAGCTGAGTGTCCCAGCTTCTCCTAAGGACATTTTGGGATGCCTATTGAAAGGACTATTGCTTTACTTTGGTTAGAAAAGGCAGAAAATATTAATTGTCCATTGAGAGTAAAATCCAAATATAAGCTCAAGCTTTCTGACTACAAAATCTCCTCCTTTCGAAAAGTGGAAAGTATTGCGTTCCCTCACCACTGTGTTTATGCTGTTTCACTAGTTAGTGAGACTGGTGACAGCGTAAAGATCAAAATTCGTCTTTGTACCAATACCTTTTTCACCTTAAAAGTGAAAGAGACTTTCATGATATTTTTAAGTGTGGGTGGAACGTGAATTTGCAGTCTCATAAACAAATGGAGAAGAAACCATTAAAAACAATGTCCTTTAAAGGAAATCCAGGTTTGGGGCAGACCGGGTTGCCCTTTGCTGACCACCCCGCATAGTTATCTGTGAGGTTCCTTGAATGAACAGGTCTGTAAAAATAGTCTTCAAAGTGATATGGGGAAATGTAATTTCTTAACCTCAGAAAATGTGCATGTTTGATTCCATTAACTAAACTCGCCCTCTGAACATATAAATTTATTACTGAAACATTAAAAGGATATTCAGGAGCCGTTAGTAATGCTTATCAGTGCAACACGTCTTCATTAAGGTGGCAAATAATTTGCATCTCCTATATTCGGGACCATATATATGTGCCTCAAGACTAAAGACATTCAGGGCCAGCTCATCTCTTCAGCCTTGCTATACAAAATCCTCAGCTGTAACAGCCAACATACTATATGGTGGCATATAGGTACTGCACACAGTGACAGCCTGGCAAAAGCATGGGGACAAGCTTGCATGACAGCTGACTCTATCTAGTCACATTTGACTCATTTCATAACCACTGAAAGGCCTTATGTTGAAATATTTGTAAGCAAACTCGCTGGTCTGTTAAAGCTAGTTAAAGATAGTGGCTGAAAGATGAAGGAATAGCTCCGCTCAGCAACTCAGAGATCATAGAATCACAGAACAGTTTGGGTTGGAAGGGACCTTAAAGATCATCTAGTTCCAGCCCCCCTGCCATGAGCAGGGACACCTTCCACTAGACCAGGTTGCTCAACCTGCCCCATCCAACCTGGCCTTGAACACCTCTGATCATCTTTAGGCCCTCCTCTGGACTCGCTCCAACAAGTCCATGTCCTTCTTATGTTGGGGGCCTCAGAGCTGGAAACCCCCCCACCACCTCCTTATTCTTTGAAAACCAGCACATTTAACAGTTTGTGATTTATCAGTTTATGTCTTTGCATCCATACTTCTTCCAGCTGAGGGCATGCTGCCAACCCTGTCTTCTGGAGGCAGAATTATATGGCACAGTCAGTGCTGGGATCTCCCTGGCAAACAAGGAAGGCCACATACACAACTGTCTCCAGGGCTGAGGGAAAGCCTCTTCGCTTGGGTTTCTTCACATGTTACATGAAATCACCACTGTCTCAACTCCTTTACTTTCTGGCTGTGACTAGATCACTCGTGGATGCCTTATGCTAACCACAGGTTGGAAAGTGTCATATCTTCTTTGTGATTTGGAGACCCTGAGGTGTAATGCCCCTGCTTCATTGAAACGGTGGGGGAACTGCCAAATCATGTTACATGGGGCGGTGTCTCTATAGATCCCACTTGCTGAGGAGCGTGCCAAGGCAGCAGCCCCAAGGGCTTCTCTCTGCGCTCTTCATGGAAGCAGATCTCGGTGGAAATGGCAAGTGTTGAATGTTATTGCAGTGCATAGATTGGGATCCTTATGTCATGGAAGGGGCTGGAGGAAAAAAATCTCACTCTTCAGCAAGTAAATAACTAAGAGAAAAAAGACCACATTACAGCCTCCTGTCAGGATGTTCTTCTTGCCATTGTTTACAAACTGCGGGCATCTTTACTGCTAGTTTTCTCCTTAGAGATGACACCCAGGGACCTAAAAGTGTCAGACTAGATGTCTGGAAAATTTGCAGGCTGCTTCAGGAAACTGATTGATATTCAGTCCAGCCCTTTCCAAGAAAATGGTTCTTCTGAAAATAATAAAGCTAAAGCTACCTCAACAACTACAAAAAAATGTCATTGTCACTAAACCAAAAAGAATGTGACCAAAGCTCCATGTCAGTCCAGGAATTTTTGATGTATCGCAAGCGTCTGTGGAGAGCTAACTACTCACTATTTCCCTCAGGCCACAAAAAAGTAGGTTACCACAAAAGAAAAAAAAAGCAGATAGTATCATCATCATATCTCCTGGTTGGGAGTCAGACTGGCTTACATTTTATTTGACTAATATCTTTTGCATATGATACAAGGAAAAACTTGAATGACACTCAAATAGAGCAAGACTTACTTCTGCTCTCTGAGCTCCAAAGGCAGTGAGGGAGAGGAGAGCACCAGGGTACACCCATTGACCTGATTTGCTTCCTTGGACCCACTGAGAGTGAGGTGTAAGGAAAGCAGCTTTAAAAACTTTTCCATTTCTATATTATGTATATACGAAGCCATTTGGTGCATCTCCGTGCCATATTCTGGAGAAATATTTCTTTATAGAAGACACATAGATTTCAAAGCTTTTATAGATGTCTCATGCTTTTCTGTGCTTTTTTGAACATGTGGGAGAAGGGGAGAAGCCATTTATGGCTCTCTGATCTGGGCCATCAGTGTTATGTTAGAGGTGCACTGGAGCCATTTTAACTTACAAAATTGTTTATAAGTTTCCCTGAGAAACCTTTCATTATAATTGCTTGTATAATAAGAAAAGCTTCAATAAACGAAGCTTGCTGATTGCTCATATTGAGTGTCCATGTCTTCCCCCGTCGCAACAATCTGTTTGTTCAACTATTTTCTGGGTCATTTGCTCTATTTTCTCAGTCATTTTCTCAGTGGTCACAGTCAGCTTTTCCATGTCTGCCACAGCAAAGGAACAAGAGAGACTGTCTTCATACTGTCGTACCTTGTTAACCACTTCATTTACAGTTGCAGCCAATTCTCTCAGGTACTTAATGCCTTTTTCCATGTTGGTCCATTTACGTGTACAGCATTCGATATTGTCCTTAAAGGGATATCTGCGCTTTATCGTTGACACCTGTTGCCTCCAGAGACTGAGAGTGTTTGTCTTTCTCCCAATCCCTATATCAATACCTCCATCCCTGGCCAGGTTTCCCTAGCTTATCTGCCATCTAAGTCTATGGTATCTGCCCCACTCTCCCAGCATCGGAGCAACCGGGAGATAAGTGTTTCACCTTCATGACAACTAAAGTCCTTCCTCATATTTCTCAGATCTTTCATAGAGAAGGATTTAACAACTACCTCTACATCTGAGTCCTCCTGTGGTGAGGCTGCCCGAGAAGGACCCTCTCCTGGATCTGCTCCAGAAGGACTCTCGCCTTTGTCTGTTTTAAAAGGTCTCTTTCCTTTGTCTGGTCTTGAAGGACCCTCTCCAGGATCTACTCTAGAAGGGCCCTCTCCTGGATCTCCATCAGAACTCTCTCCCAAGCCATCTGGCTTGAGTTGGTCCTTGTCGTAAGCAACAGGGGAAGGAGCTGACTTTTTCTTCTTCCTGGTTAGTGGAGCAGCTTGTACTGGGTTTGACGGAGTTTTAGTAGCAGCGGTACTGCTTGTAGTTTTTGTGGCTGAAGTAGCTTGTGCTGGTGTGGGCGGTGGAGGGGCCGGTGTTGTTGCAGTGGGGGAGGCAGCTGATGGCGTTGCCAGTGCCGCTGCAAGAGCGGCTGCTCGGGTCTGAGCGGCGACAGCGCATGATACCCTATAGCTACCCCTGCACAGAAGATTCACAAGAAACCACCCCTGCACCACATTCAGGAGCACCAACAACAAAATCATGATCTTAAGAAGGTAACAATCCCTGTTGTCACAGCCTGGAAGGTTTCCATGCCCTGGCTCTGGTGGTGTTGCGTTAGTATAATTATCAAAGGGCAAAGTAAACTTTCCCAATGTAAAACTGAAAGTGTAGTTAGTAACAAAATCCATCACACGATGCCTGAGATATGCAGGTAGAGCCGTTACCCAACTAATCATGTTATACACCTGAATTGCGAACCACAAAACACCACAAGTAAACCTTCCCATAAAAACACAAAGAGTAAATAAACTTTGCAAGGCATTTGGCAAGGTAAACAGAGTTGATTGAATTAAATGGAAACAAAGTTCTTTAAAGACATGATACAACATTTCATTTAAGAAAGACATGGTGAAAGCTGGAATTCAAACTATTAGGGCAATTTATCACAGCTCTGGTCGAGCACTGCTCGGGCTCCATGTTGGGCGCCAATTAATCTGTTGTGGTCTAGGCCAAATCGGCTACTAGGGACCTGGGGGACCCCAGATGGGACAAACAGATACTCCCCTCTACCCCTATTCAAAGAAAGGGGCAGAGGAGGGAAAAGACTGTCGTGGCTTTGCCTCAGCCAGCAACAAAGAACCACGCAACCACTCACACAACTCCCACAGTTGTGGAAAAAGGAATTGGCAGGGCAAAACTCATGAGTTATAAAAAAGCAATTTAACAGAACAGCAAAAGGAAAGATGAAAACACGATTACAGTACGACCGCAAAGTGCGCTGACCAGACCCACGCCACTGCAGCCCACCAACAAGTGGCAAGTGGTGACTGCTCTCCTCTCCCGACTAGCTCCTCTTATAGCTCCAGCATGGGTCACGTGGAATGGAATACCTGCCCCCTGCCAGGTCCGGGGGAAATTAACCCCATCCCTGCTGGAGCCAGGACAGAGACTTACGAGTTTAGAAGGGTGTAAACTACTTTAATGACATATTAATAATAATAAAAAAATAATGAAATATATACAAAACCGTATCAAGCTCCCAAGATGACAATCACGACACCGGCTGGCACTGGGGCAGTCCCAGGCAGGACTCAGTGACAGACGGGAACTGGATTCCGGATCTGCATTCAGGATCGGGATCACAGGCAGAAGAACAGAGGCCTCCTCCGCCCG
>NW_009649052.1:19271-26557 GCF_000708025.1 Charadrius vociferus | reverse complement strand
CTCTCCCCAATCAGCTGAACAGGGCGGATTGGAGGACAGGGGGCAATGGCAACATGTTCCTGCCCGACGCAGCAGGCGCCGCAGGCATCCCTGCCCATCAACTCTCACACCTTCCCAAGTACCACTGCACAACAGATACACTGTCCTGCAGGAGGAACGGAACAACAGTGAGGATGGTAATCCTCCCAGGTTGGAGGACTCGCTGAGGCCTAGTCAGACCACAACCCAAATCAAAACTTCCTCAGTGAAAAAGAAAAGACGGGTCATTGTTATGGGGGACTCAATTCTGAGGGGGACGGAGGGCCCCATATGTAGACCGGACCCGCTATATAGGGAGGTTTGCTGCCTCCCTGGGGCCCGGGTTCGTGACGTTAAGAGAAAGCTTCCGTCCCTGGTACGGCAATCGGATTATTATCCCCTTTTAGTGTTTCAGATAGGTAGTGACGATGTAGTAAGAAGAACGCCAAGAGCAATGAAGAAGGATTTCAGGGCCCTAGGACGACTAGTTAAGGGATCAGGAGCCCAAGTCTTGTTTTCTTCTGTCCCTCCTGTTGCAGGGAATGATGAGGAGGTTAACTGGAAGAGCCAGCAGGTCAATGACTGGCTCCGAACTTGGTGCCACAGACAGGGTTTTGGGTTCTTCGATCATGGCCTGATTTACAGATCACCAGGCCTGCTGGCAGCAGATGGGAAAAGCCTGTCACGCAGGGGGAAAATGGTTCTTGGAACGGAGTTAGCAGGGCTCATTGGGAGAGCTTTAAACTAGATTTGAAGGGGGATGGGCGTGTAACTGGGCTCGCTGGAGAGGCGCCTGGGCATAGTAGCTCAGCAACTGTGGGGCCGAGCACTAGTATTTTTGAGAATCAGAAGGCCCACCACTCCTCAAGGGCAAAAACTACACACTCATTGGCTTTTCTGAAATGCCTGTATACCAATGCGTGTAACATGGGGAATAAACAAGAGGAGTTAGAGATCTGTGTGCGGTCACAAGACCACGATCTCATTTCAATTACTTAGACATGGTGGGATGGCTCACATAACTTGAACACTGTCATGGAGGGCTATGTTATCTTTAGGAAAGATAAGCCAGCAAGGCGAGGTGGTGGAGTTGCTCTTTATGTGAGAGAGCAACCGGAATGTAACAGGAACAGATGATGAGCAAGTTGAGAGCTTGTGGGTAAGGATCAAGGGGCAGGGTAATATGAGAGACACAGTTGTGGGTGTCTATTACAGGCCACCTGATTAGGATGGGGAAGTTGATGAGGCCTTCTACAGACAGGTGAGAATCGCCTCACAATCACAGGCCTTGATTCTCATGGGGGACTTCAACTACCCTGATATCTGCTGGGAAGGCCACACAGCTGGGCACGTACAGTCCAGGAGGTTCCTCCAGTGCATTGATGACAACTTTTTGACTCAGGTGGTGGAGGAACCTACAAGGAGAGGTGCTTTACTGGACCTGATACTCACAAACAAAGAGGGACTGGTGGAGGATGTAAAGGTTGGGGGCAGACTGGGCTGCAGCGATCATGAGAAGATAGAGTTCAGGATTAAGTGTAGAATAGACAAAATGACAAGTAGAGTTGAAACCCTAAACTTCAGGAGGGCTAAATTTGATCGTTTCAAAGAATTGCTTGGGCAAATCCCATGGGAAAGGGCTCTAGAGGGTAAGGGGGCTCTAGAGAGCTGGCTGCTATTTAAGCGTCACCTCCTCCAAGCTCAGGATCAGTGCATCCCAAAGAGAAAGAAATCAGGCAAGGGGAGAAGGAGACCTGCTTGGCTGAGCAGGGACCTTCTGAAAAGGCTCAGGTGGAAGAAGGGAGTTTACAATAGGTGGAAGAAGGGGCTGACTGCTTGGGAGGAATACAAGAATGCTGTCAGGGTATGCAGGGAGGAAACAAGGAAAGCCAAGGCAGCCTTGGAATTGAACCTGGCGAGGGATGTCAAGGCCAACAGGAAGGGTTTCTTTAAGTATATAGGAGACAAAAGGAAAACTAGGGAAAATGTGGGCCCGTTGTTGAATGAGACAGGTGCTGTGGTGACGGATGATGCAGAGAAGGCGGAGTTGCTAAATGCCTTCTTTGCTTCTGTCTTCACTGTTCGGGCCAGTCCTTGTGAGACCCCGACTTTGCAGGTAACAGAGAAAGTCTGGGGGAAACAAGACTATCCCTTGGTTGACAAGGAGCACGTTAAAGATCAGTTAGATAAATTGGATATACATAAATCCATGGGGCCTGATGGGATGCACCCTCGTGTGCTGAGGGAGCTGGGGGAAGTCATTGCTGGGCCTCTCTCCATTATCTTTGAAAGGTCCTGGAGGACAGGTGAGGTGCCTGAGGACTGGAGGATAGCCAATGTCACTCCAGTCTTCAAAAAGGGCAGGAAGGATGACCCGGGAAACTACAGGCCGGTCAGCCTCACCTCCATCCCTGGGAAGATGATGGAGCAGCTTGTTCTGGGAGTCATCTCAAAGCACCTGGATGAAAAGAAGATTATCAGAAGTAGTCAACATGGATTCACCAAGGGGAAGTCATGTCTGACTAATCTGATAGCCTTCTATGACAAAGTAACTAGATGGGTGGATGAGGGGAGGGCAGTGGATGTTGTCTACCTTGACTTTGGCAAGGCTTTCGACACTGTCTCCCACATCATCCTCACAGGAAAGCTTAGGAAGTGTGGCTTAGATGAATGGACAGTGAGGTGGATTGAGAACTGGCTTACAGATAGAGCTCAGAGGGTTGTGCTTAGTGGTGCAGAGTCTAGTTGGAGGTTAGTAACAAGTGGTGTCCCTCAGGGGTCAGTACTGGGCCCAGTTTTGTTCAACATATTCATCAATGATCTGGATGAAGGGATAGAGTGTACCATCAGCAAGTTTGCTGATGACACAAAACTGGGAGGAGTGGCTGACACGCCAGAAGGCTGTGCTGCCTTACAGCGTGACCTCGCCAGGCTGGAGAGTTGGGCAGAAAGAAACCTTATGAAGTTCAATAAGGGTAAGTGTAGGGTACTGCACCTGGGGAGGAATAACCCCATGCACCAGTACAGGTTGGGGGCTGACCTCTTGGAGAGCAGCTCTGTGGAGAGGGACCTGGGAGTCCTGGTGGACAACAGGATGACCATGAGCCAGCAATGTGCCCTGGCGGCCAAGAAGGCGAATGGCATCCTGGGGTGCATCAAGAAGAGTGTGGCCAGCAGGTCGAGGGAGGTCATCCTCCCCCTCTACTCTGCCCTGGTGAGGCCGCGTCTGGAGTACTGCATCCAGTTCTGGGCTCCCCAGTTCAAGAAGGACAGGGAACTGTCCTTTGCTGGAGAGGGTCCAGCAAAGGGCAACGAAGATGATTAGGGGATTGGAACATCTCTCCTATGGAGAAAGGCTTAGGGACTTGGGTCTCTTTAGTCTAGAGAAAAGAAGATCGAGGGGGGATCTTATTAATACTTACAAATACTTAATGGGAGGATGCCAGGGGGATGGGAGCAGTCTTTTTTCAGTGGTGCCCAGTGATAGGACGAGGGGTAATGGGCATAAACTTGAGCATAGGAAGTTCCATCTTAACATGAGAAGGAACTTCTTTACTTTGAGGGTAGTGGAGCACTGGAACAGGCTGCCCAGAGAGGTTGTGGAGTCTCCCACTCTGGAGACATTCAAAACCCGCCTGGACGCTGTCCTGTGCAACCTGTTGTAGGTGACCCTGCTCTGGCAGGGGGGTTGGACTAGATGATCTCCAGAGGTCCCTTCCAACCCTAACCATTCTGTGATTCTGTGGTTAATAGGCCTGTGCACAAGGCGAGCATGCGACTCAGCTTCTTTCTTGATTGGTTCGTCTAATCTCTGTTTTTCCACCTGCTCGTCTGACTCCTCCAGGCTTGTTTTCTCAAGTCGGGGTGAAACAATCGCTATCGCTGCTGTTTTTCTCTCCTCAAGGTGACTTCAAGGATGAGGGCCTATAGCCAGTCTGCTTCCTCGCACGGCTGGTTCAATATATGTCTATTGTCTCTTAAGTATGCTCCCACATGCGGTAAAGAGGTTAAGCTGTTTAACGCCTAATCTAATGACCTGACATATACCACCAAATTTTTCTGTTGCCATGACTTTGTCTGTTTCCTCGTCCCTTGCTTCAGCTGTTCTTCATAGCACATTAGAGGGTTGCTCTCTTTATTAGTCACCAATAACACATTAATACATTCCTTCTCCTATTACCTCGGACACTTATTTGGTGGAATTGGATACTGACAGTACATTGATGTTGTTAAGGATAATCACCCAGAGATTTACAAGAGAAGTCGCATTAGAAGTCAAATCAATTGTAATACTTGTTTCACTGAACAGTGTCAACATTAAGTATAGTATGTTCTGCTATGCCATCCAGGGAGGCCCTGTGCCTGTTACAATAACTACAGTGCTGTCTACATACACTCCTTACAAGACAATTCACACTGAAATATGTTTAGGTAAATGCAGCTCTAATAAGGGATGCCTAAGATGTTCTAAGATATGAGACGCTCTGTTTCTAGTCTCTGCACAGTATTTTGCTTCCAAGCATATTTTGTACTTGCATCCAATTCTAAGGTAATTGTTGCTTTTCTCAGCCAGGGATGAGCAGAAAGCAAAATTTGGTGGCTATTGCCTCCTTTTGGCCTGAATTGTGAGGCAATGCTGAATACCTCTGCTGTTCAGTCCTAAATTTTGCTCAGAGAAGTGACTGGCAGTTCAGATTCTCTGCAGTTAGGCTGCTTTAAATATTTAAGCTGCAATATACTGTATGAAATAAATTTTCTATTAACATTGCCTTCATATTGACAGCGAAATGCAAAAATTGCAGCTGAGATGCTGTGGGAATCTCCCAGAAATGTCACCCTTGACCAAAAAGGTGCGTGATTGACTGTGCAACTATTAAAAAAACAACTAGTGCCCTTTTCACATTGTAGAACCCATTCCTTCCCTTTCCTTCTCTGTTGTTCTATGTATTTCTGCTCTTTCTCTCTCTTGCATTCCTACTTTTTCCACCTCTTCTCATTCAGTGTATTGATCTTGCAGCTGAAGAAGTCACTGCTGAGTGCCACTGTGAAATAAAAGGTGCTTGTCATGCTGGAGTCCTGTACATTCATCTACACCCCCACGGGACTTGCCTCCCCCATCCCTGCTGCCATAGTGTCAGCTCTGACTGCAGCGTGCTCACAGCATTGCTGACGATGCTGAGGTATGACTAGAGCTGAAGGTCAGGAAATTAACCTCTCATTTTTGTCACTGACGCTTTCTTCACACTTCTTGTATTATTTCTCGATCTTATTTTCAATATCTTAAGATCTCAACCAAACAATATATTTTCCAGGAAAATTTCAATTTTAGCAACAGCAACAAACATTCTGTGGAAAGAGAAAAGCTCTCAATAGAAATTGCCTGTTTGTGTTGGCTCTGATAATCGTTGAATCATTTAGGTTGGAAAAGACCTTTAAGATCCAACCATCCAACCTTTAAGTCCAACCATCAACCTAACACTGCCAAAACCACCACTAAACCATCTCCCTACGCACCGCATCTAACTGTCTTTTAAATACCTCCAGGGATGGTGACTCAACCACTTCCCTGGGCAGCCTGTTCCAATGCTTGACAACCTTTTCAATAAAAATCTTTTTCCTAATATCCATCCTAAACCTCCCCTGGTGCAACTTGAGGCCATTTCCTCTTGTCCTATCACTTGGGAGAAGAGACCAACCCCCACCTCATTACAACCTCCTTTCAGGTAGTTGTAGAGAGCGATAAGGTCTCCCCTGAGCCTCCTCTTCTCCAGATTAAACAACTTCAGTTGCCTCAGCTGCTCCTCATAAGACTTGTGCTCTAGACCCCTCCCTTTGGCATACTATATGCCTTCTTGGAGAGCTAAAATTTTAAGAAAGGACAGAGGAAAATACAGAGAGATTGGTACACTAGTGCAGTTTATGTCACGAAGCGAAGATGCTTGCAGTATTGACATCTAAGCTAGTCACCTTTGGCTCCTCTTACAAGCACTGGGAAAAAATAAAACCTTTTGACATAATTAGTCTCAGCCTAGGGTGGATGAACTGCAGCCTAAAAGTAATGCAGATGCTGGGTTCACAGCCTGGCTTTCTAGGTACCTGCAGCGTGGGACCTACAGTTTATAGTGATCATAAAGGTAATTTGGATGAAAAGAATGCATTTTGGTGCAGACTCCTTGTGTAATGAGGTTGTATTATGCCTTCTCTTCTGGATCACATGTACAAATGTCCTGCTTTGAGGTACCAGGTGCAACCTTGTGCACTCTGGTTGCACTCTGCTCCTGCCTAGAAAGGCTGCACTGTTTAGCTCATGCTATGGCAGGTTGTGTTTGTTAATGGTGAAGGTCCACTGCCTGATCTTTCATCAAGCAGCTACAGTGTAGGCACCTAGATTTGAAGAACTGGCCTATAGATTTAGTTCATCTGTAAATACCAGCACACATAAGAAGCAAAACCAAAAGTCATTGTATTTTGGATCTTACCACTGTTTATCTAACACATCAATAACACACCAAACACTGGCTTTTGCTTTATACAGCATGTTGTACGACTTGCTCTTTACACCACTGGCTTGTTTTAGAGCTGATAAGTAAGCTGGGATATTACTTTTAACAGGCCTGTCAAAATACAGTGTCAAGCTCTCATATGTCACATAAAAACTGTTTGATGTTCTCCTCACTTGAACTACTTTGCATTGTAATTAGGAGAGATCTTGACTGGGTGAACTTGTTAGCTTTTTACATGCACAAGCCTAAGGACGCTTTAATTAAAGTCAGAAGGAAACTTGAAAGCATAGGCAGCAAAAAATAATAAGATGACTAAAAATAATCTGTTTGAAACTGCCGTAGAGAAGCCAAAGGGATAGGACATGTGTCAAGGTTTAGGCCAAATCAGCTACTGGGGACCTGGGGGACCCCAGATGGGACCGACAGATGCTCAAAGAGAGGGGCAGAGGAGGAAAAAGAGACTTACGAGTTTAGAAGGAACTAAACTACTTTAATGAAATATTAATAATAAAATAAAAAAAAGAAATAATGAAATATATACAAAACCGTATTGTGGGAAATTGGCTAGCTGAGAAGGGGAACATAGATAGCTGGGTGAGCAGGAGCTTGGGAAACATCGAGGGTAACATAGATCATAGATAGCTGGGTGAGCAGGAGCTTGGGAAACATCGGACCCAGTTCCTGTGATTGCTAATTGGCAAGGGCACCCTGACCCTGACTGCAGGTGCTACACGGTAATGAGAAGCCTGTGATTACTCAGGCATG
>NW_009649052.1:6874-18116 GCF_000708025.1 Charadrius vociferus | reverse complement strand
CGGGCAGGCTGCCTGTCAGGAGTCAGTAGCGGTTGTTAGAGCACCAGGGGACCCGCTGCACGGGGTCACTCTCCAGGAGTTGATGGGTCTAGGGCCTTATTTTCGAACAGAAGCACAGGCGATGATGGGGCCGGATAAAGCAAAGGAAGCAATAAGATTAGCTAGGCAAGCTCTCGACCGCATAAGAGAGCCCGGAGGAATCCCCTCATATATGGGTATTAAGCAAGGCAGGGAAGAGCCGTTTGGTTTGTTTATCGATTGAGTAGTGAACGCCATACAGGCGGCCGGGGTGCCCGATTATCTCAAAGGCACTATACTAAAGCAGTTAAAAATAAAATTAAAAATATAAATCATGCTTCACTTCTTGCCATATGACAGCACTGGCAAAACAGAATGACAACATTACAGACCAGTAAAGCTGTCTGAGAAATAGAAAAGGCTTTTTTTTGTAAGACCAAACTCCTTAGTTTTAATTCTTTTAGAGGGGAGGGGAGTTCCCCAAATCAGTGTGGAAACTCCCTGCCCCGCCAATTGTCATCTTTCATTTTCTGGAAATAATCTTCCATAAATTATCTGTACAGGAAGAAAGAAACATCAGATTCAGTAGTTAGAGAGGCCCAGCTAAGAAGCGAAGTTACTGACCAAAATTGGTTCTGTTTTACCTCAAACCAGGACAAAGAGCAATCACATTTATCAAATCTACCTAGCATATTGGGGAAAAAAGAGGCAAAGTCATAATACAGAACAGTCCTTCATTATCACCTGAATAAATATATTTGGCTTCTTGAACTAGTCCCTCTGTTTTCACTTTGTCATGAGAGATGTTTTTAAAGATGAATCATATCATCCTAAACTACTCTTCTGATCTTGGAGAAATGAATTTCTACAGAGTACCCTATGTCTCTTCACTAACCACAAAGAGGACTTTGGGTGACCAGCTCAATTGCTTCCCCTTGGTAGGACTTTGATTTTTAAAGATCTGCTTCTATGTACTGCCATTTCTCACAGGCATCTAGATAGAGACATAATTTGCAGTCTGCTGAATGCTGACTGTATCCCTGACTGTATCAATTTGTTTTGATAGAACCTGCTCATTGTAGAGTTGTGTCTTTCCTCAGAACAGAGTCAAAATTTCAACTCTGAAAATATTTTCTGAACTGCCAGCTAATATTGGATAAGCCTGAACTCCATCAATGACTTTTTTTTAGGAAAAAAAACCCACTTCCCTGCATCTAATTTTCTCTTTCTGCAGCAGTTCTAAAGTACAGTAATGCTTTCTCATGCCTGAGTCCTTTCTTTCTGTAGCTAGTCTTTAAAAGGTAGGTAAAGTAGGAGAAGCTGTTAATGTTGTACATCCTTTATAAATGAAGCTAGTAGTCCTAGTTGTTGGAGCACATGCTGTTGTAGTAAAATTGACATTAACTAGGAAAATTAAATGTAATGTGTAATTGAAGCAACCAAGGAACCCTGCTGCTGCTCAAGTCCTTTGTACTGCCCGAACCCTATTTAATTATTTACCTAATATTAAAATAGAGAAATAGTAACTAGACATGATTTATCTACAATTCAATTAAGGTACTAACCACCAGACAATGTAACATTGTTGATAAGTGGGGTATTCCTGTCAAGAGAGTGATGAACTGTAGGCCTCGTCAGCAATCCGAGAAAACCCCTTGGAACTGCCAAAATCAGAGGAGTAGTATAGGTAAAAGGTAATACGGCAGGGGGAGATCATGACCACCGACTCATTGACCACCTACCCAAATGATACCACTTACTCAAAAAGCAACAATGGAAGAAGACGAGAGTCTGCACACTAATTTACATAGGAAGCAAAGAAATCTTGACCAATCATTAAAGAGAATAACAATGAATATGTATTAATTGTTTGAATATGTAATAATCAATGTATAAAAGTGGAGATTTTTTAAACTAAGGTGTGCTCCTATTTTGGGATGAGCACCCCATTTCTGCGCATTAATGGAATAAACTTGGAAATACCTCTGCTCTGTGTGTTATTGGCTTGCACACCGGGTAAAAAACCCAGATTTGGGACAACAATGCCTCCATGCGAAGCCTAGGTTTGAGTTCACTTTTACCTGAACAGATTCAAAATACACCTCATGGCTATTACAGGGAGCTCAACAGACACCAGATTATGCTACAGTAAATTTACCACTTTTTTGTAGAAACAGTGAAGCTGATGAGAAAATAATCCAAGATTTTTTGAGTCTGAAAGAGACATCAGCCGACTGTAGAGCTCTCAAATCTAGCATGGCAGATGCTTGCTTTGGAAAGGACATGGATCTGTGTGTTCATCTCTGTTTCAAAGGCTGTCTATGCATTTTTTTTCTAATGACTCTTTCTTGTAAACTCTGCTCTCCCTCTGGGTTAGATTAGAGCCCTTGGAATAACAAAATGAGGTTAGGCACAAGTGAATATGTGGATTTACTCCTCTTCTCTGAGGTCTCATAAGGTTATTCATGAATATATGAATGACCACAGTCTGCTTCTGAATCTGTTTTCAGATCCCTTGTATTCCCCAAATGAAGCTTTTCTGAATGTTTATATATGTCATCCATGATTCAAGATTGGCCATTATACTTTAGCCATCAAGTCACTAGTTACATTTTAACTGACCAGTCTGGGGACAGGAGCAATGCCATATGACTGAAGCTAAACGTGATGCATAATGTAGGTTTCATGGTGAGAAGGCACTATTCGCTAATACCTCATAGTCCAGAAACTGTTTGTCAAAGCTGCTTAGTGAATGTTTATGCATAAATCAATTTTCAGAAATCAATACTAGCTTGTGAACAATTTCTGAGAATGAAAATAGCTACACAAAATATCGATAACAACAATTCAGATAGCTCTGTGGACGAGACTCTCCTTGGAGTTAAAAACCTGTTTGAACAAGCACACAAATCATTCATGAGCTCAGTCACCCCCAGCAAGTCAAATAAGCTGATCGTGGGCAACTTGTGCAGCTGTATGAGACAAAATTAATCTGTTTTACTGCTTAGTGCAGTTGCACACACTGCTTGCTATATGCTTCCAGGACTCTTGTGGCTTTCTGTAGTCTGAGGAATATCACTACAGAGTCATTGAATTAGTAAGTCTGGTCTCCTAATCCTCATGGTTTAGCCAGTTTTTGCCTTCACTGCTCTAAAGCCAATCAATTCAACTATCAACTGTTAACATACACTTTTGTGATATATCCTTCCATGCCTTGCATTTCTGCTTTTATGTCCTCTGACACGCTTTCTCTTTTTCCTCTTCTGATTTTTCCTAGTCACAATCCAAAGTCCTTCAGCTATAGTCCAGAGCTTCTTATGGTGTAATGTCACTAATGTTCTCCTCAGTCCTACCTTCCTTTTATCATGTGCCACCTCTCAGTAAGAAACTCCTATCACTTCACAACTCCTTTAAACATTTATAGAAAACACTTCCTCTCTTCTTCTCCTATGAAATTTAGCATGTTCCAGAAAATCAATGCAGTGACCACACACCATTTAAAATCTTAATCCAATTTAATGTTGGGAACTGATGTGGTCCATATGCCTTTGGTGACCAATCAGTAACTCTCTGGTGTTGCACAATAACTTTACAACAGGCAGCTGTTGGTCAAAACAGGGTGAAGTGTCGGCACTCCAGAAAGCTGTCAAATCCTTATCCAGCTACAGTTGTGTCCAAGAACCTTGTCCAAGAATTAAGAAATAGCCATATGCATGAAGTCTCACTTGCATGCATGAATACAGGTCAGCCATCAGTGTATGTGAAATAGAGATTTTAGGAAAACAAATGTTATGTACGAATGATTGAATCTCTCTGGCAAGAAAAACCTTCTTTCCTTCCAATGGGTGAATGAATTTCCAACGATTATGTTGTGGGTAAGGAGATATCTCTAATGTGCTATGCTCAAGAGTCATTTGCATTTCTGAAGTCCTGAGAAATCCTCCCAAATGAGGAGAGTTTTGAATTTGAATCCCTGGTAGAGGTTAGGTCTGTAAAGGAGTATATCTCCAGATCGGGACTGTCTTCCATGAGGGAAATCATATACACTTTGCTTGAGAACAGAAGCTGAGATGGAGGGAGCAGAGATGTGGACAATTGCCACCTGGGGCATCTGTTTCCAAATTGAATGTAAAAAACATACAGTAGTAAATAGCCCTTTTTCCTTTAATGTTTATCTTCTGTTAAGGATGATTTGGAGATATTTGGTGAATTAAAGAGTTCTATTCTTACAGCAGAGATCTTTAATTGCATCAGGGGTCATTCTCCCATTATCCAGCAACTCAAGACACATTTCAAGGGTATCCAGAAAACAGTGGGGTTGTTCCTCCACAGTGTTTCCAGGAGTTGAGAACAAGGTGTGACATTGTGAAATTAACATTGTCCTGGTTCCGGCAGGGATGGGGTAAATTTTCCCAAGGAGCCAGCAGGGGATACAGGTATTCCATGCCATGTGACCCATGCCCAGGTTTTGGGGGGGGGGAGCTAGCCGGGGGAGGGGGCAGGAAGTCATGGCTTGGAGCGGTCTGGGTCTTCCCGGGTGTGGTCAGTGAGCGGTGGTACGGTAATCGTGTTTGTACATTCCTCTATCGGTGTTATTGTTGTTGGGTTTGTCTTTCTGTTGCTGTTCTGTTAAACTGCCTTTATCTCAAGCCATGAGTTTTGCCTTTTTCTTCCGATTCTCCCGCACTGCTTGTGGGGGTTGAGCGAGCGGCCACGTGGTTCTTTGTTGCCGGCTGAGGCCAAAACCGCGACATAGATAAATAATAAAGTCAATAAACAATCGGGTGGAAGAAAGTGATTGGCTTGGTAGCTCTTTATTGACACAGGTCAGAATACTGTGCAGGTCACTCTGAACTATACTAGCATAGGTAATTAATGTCTATTACACCCGCGCTAACGCTAGAGGGCTCTAGGGTCACAGTTTACAAGCCTGTATGAAACGGTTTTCTGTCAAAAGAGTTTCTTTCGAGGCACTTCAAAGTGAGCCACGTAACTATTGCCTTACGTTTAAATCATTAAGATAAAGTTTGCTCTTAACGTACTCTTGAATCTACAGGCATCCATTCCACATAACATACCAAGACTTGTTTATACATCACAATTTTTTTTTCCTCTTTCTTACCTGCCCATCTTTGGAGCACAAGTAAATTGCAGCAGAGAAATCATTCACTTTGGACAGAACCTACTCCAGCAGTACAAAAAACATTCAAAACTGCAACAACAAAAAGGGGGAATGGGGACTGCAACCCCTGAGGAACGGCTAAAGAAAGCTTTGTATGTTTTTAATTTTTTGAATTGTTCTTTAATAGATAATAATCCTCCGATAGTTCAGCATTTCAATGCGAATGGTTCGCTTGAAGCACGAATTAAAGCCCCGGTGTTGGTTCGTGATCCAGAAGCAGGTAAGATCACGGGACCGTATCCTGTTACATGGGGGAGAGGTTATGCTTGTGTCTCCAAAGAAAAAGGCCCCAGGTGGATCCTGGCGAAGAACATACAGCCCTTCCGTGAATCTCTCTGACCATTCGGAATCGGTTCATGCCAGTATTCAACAGCTTAAAGCTGGAGTCTTTAAACTTCAACAAGAGGATAGCTGGGATTGGTTAGATAAACTTTTTGGAGGATGGGGGATGTCAGGATGGTTAAGGAGTTTGGTGAAGACAATTGTATATGCCTTGGCCGTTTTTGTTTTCTTGTTACTGTTTTTGGCCTGTTTGTTGCAATGTCTACAAAGTTAATAACACGCTCTGTGAAGAAGGTTCTTTTTGTGCAACAGGAAGGGGGGAGATGTGGGACAAGGCCTGAAAGAAAAGACTCCAAGTGCTGCCACAAACCCTGGGAGGACTAAGAGGTGGAAAACGGGGACTGATATAAGATGTTCAAAAGAGGAGCAGAAGGGGATGTAATGAAGTTGTACAATGAAGGCTGATTGCTGTTAAAGTGCCTTAAAGTTAAAGGTACTTAAGGTGCCTTTTGTTTGTTACTAACCAATCAGGGGTTAGCCAACAGCCGATGTTTGAAACACGCAGCTAATGAAAACATATATAAACTTGTGGTTGTGTACAATAAATCGACATTTTGCTTGCATCAAGCTGTGTCCCGTCTCTCAATCGCGGCATCAGAACTGTCCTGAAAGAATATTGTATACATGTGTAGCCGATTTGGCCTAAACCACGACAAGGGTCCATTTTCATTTTCTTTTTCTGAAGCTCTCCTTGGGGGTATGTTTTAACTCTTAGTCTCTTTACCTTCTTTTGTCTGGAGAAAATAATGGGATATCATCTCGCTGACAAGCAGTGCCAGAGGGTCCAAGAAGCAAATGCATGCTTACAGGAGCGATGTGATAAAGCGCTGCAAAGCTATAACCAGTATTGCAGGTACATCCCCCTCAGAGTCTTTGGCAATGTTATGACATTACTCCTTCCTTACCTTTACCATGGAAATATTGCCATACCTCATATAATCTCCTACAACAGGTTGGTTCCTGCTTCTTTCCACGACTGCACAGGAAAACAGGAACTAGAAGTCCTGGATGGGAGTTGTTCTGAATCACTCATCACTGTCTCTAGCTTAGCATTTATGTGTGTATGTAAATCCACCTACATCCATCCACAGAGGCAGTGTGACAGAAGCTGTGGCAGGTCACTATCACAACCCCATCTGTTTGCAAGAATGAGTCACTGAATACATTTGAAATTGAATACAAACAAAATCAAGACAAGGTTGCAACTGGCTGAGGTATGATCGAACACTTCATCTGCTCCAATGGCTTCCAATACTTCCCAAAATATAGAAGTGTTATAGCAAATATCTGCTCAGAAATACATTAAAATGATTGTTACTATTAGGATTTACAAAGTAGGCATCTTCTAAGTTTCTCAAATGTCTTTGAATACTTGATATGTCAACTGGATAGAGGTGCTCCATAAAATGGTTACTTGATTCAGCTATCTCATGTCTCAAAAAAAGCTGCTGGCCAGCTATCCATGCTGAGAAGATGATATGGAGAAAGAAGCTACACGGAGTGGCCTGAATGAAGCATATGGCATCATTGTCTCCAAGGGACATCTGGTAAGATTTGTAGGAAGTTACTGTGCCCAACACAAAGAAGGTGTGCTCTTTTCAGGGAAGCGGAACCATTTGAAATGAAAGTGGTTAAAACCCATTTTCAGTGTGAGTTCAGTGCATGCCACTGAGTCTGCAGTATCACGTGTAATGATATGAGATGTATAAAGTTGGTTTCTCATCCAGAAAACTCTGTACATTGAAAATATGAAAATAAACTAGCATATAAGTTTCTCGACTGGAGGAAACTAAAGAAAACATGAAAAGATATGGAAATCCTCAGCCAAGTTTGTGTGTAAAATATTTGATGATTATCTTAAGCAATATATCCAGCTGTTGATGTACTATTCTGTTAGAGTTGACAGTCACAGAAGGCCAAGTCAACTCTCAGAAATGCTGGAAGCATCGTGATGTGTGAATAAAGGATACATAGTACCATTGCAGATGTAGTCAGTTGAATTATAACACTGATCACTGAAAGCAGAGGCTATATTGGGAATCCAAAACAGGGGTCTACAAAACAAGTATTCCGGCTAAATATGGCCAAGGACATCAGAGACCTGATTAGCATGGGTATCACATGGTCAAAAGCAGGGCAAGCAAAGAAAAGAGATACGTAAAGTGCAAAGCCTCCCCAGAAAATGAACAGAAGCAGGGCAGGGCAGGGACCATTTCATTCGAAGTTATTCAAAGTAGGCTAATACTCAGACATTTGGGAAATAGACGAACTGCTAGGCATTACTACTGGAATACTGTAAGGCAAGCAATGTAGTACTTCCGAAACCAAAGAATTCCAAACTATCTAATTTCAGACTGCAATCTCAGTTTACTGGCAGAGAGCGATGTTATTTATATGAGAGTTGGAATTTGGTCACATCACATCATCTCCATACTTAAGGCATCAGCTTGACAGATCAAATTGCTAAGCTGCTCATAAAGAAACTCACAGAAGTCTTTAACAGAAGCATGGTCCAACACTTAATATTGGACTGTAGACACTTTTCCATCCTTATAGCTAGAGATTTTGTTAGAATCTACTTATTTCCCCAGGACAAACCACACATTGTGAAGCAAGCTAAACAACTCGAACAGGTAAAAACTCAACCTTCTAACATGGTAATGGGCAATAAGATTATTTCATCCAAGCTTCCAACTAGTTCATTCCCACCAAACCCAAGACAACCATGGGGAGTATAAACTTATGAAATGTACTTTCCCATGAGACATGATGAACAAGACATTGAAAGAACAGCAGTTATCCGATGACTTCAAATTACCTGAAAAGACCACAATACCACCCCGTCCAGGAAGCATCTTGCTGTTGCAGGAAAAATTCACACTTAACCCTACTGCAAGGTACACTGGACAAGTCTTTGATCCTGAGGGAGAAAAAAACAACCCTCCAAGCCTTGAAGAACTGTGTCTTTGATCTGAAGTTAAAATGTATTAAAATGATTTGGTACTTTATTATCACTTTATTATTTATGCATACACAATCACACCTCTAAATTGATAGCAAATTTAATATGCATTTTAAATTTAATTGTTGGGATGTTATGTTTTTCCAGTGTTTTTGTTATAATATGACAGTCTGTCAGGGAAAAACTCTGAAATTAGACTTTGATACACCGTCTTTGTTAAATCTCAGTCAAGTGGATTTGGATATTGGTGCGCCTCAGCTGCCTGCAACAGCTCTGCCCTAGAAATGATTATGCTGTAGCAAAGTTGGCAGGAGGAGTGCCTCACCATGAATCAGTGGTAGATCAAGCTTGCCTTCGCTGGCTGATTACATGAAGATGGTTTCTTGTGTGGTGGAAATGCTGAAGAAAAAGAACCCATTTCCCATCTTCATGGGGTGAAACAGAGATCTTGGAGAGTAATAGGCCAAAACACAGAGATACCTGCCTGACTGTACTGTTACACACACCCAAAGGCATTTGAAATACCCATGGCAAATACGGTGAACACAAGGCTTATGCCCACTGCTTAGATCACAGGAAAGTATATTCTGACACTTAATTCCTTAGTAACTGCTTTTTTATTACCAGGTGAAGATCTGACAAGTCACCTCTGTTGTTGCATCAGACCCATCAATCATGGGCCATCAGAAAGAGCCTGAGAGATAGGGTATGAATAGAGAAGAGGGAGAATCCAACTGTACAGCTTGGGAAGATGCTAGCTCTACAATGGGATTAAAAGCTTAAGGCAGCATGAAGATTGTATCACAAAAATAGTTTATGGGACACTTTTCACATGCATTTATTATGCCAGGACAAGGAATGGCCACTGGGTTGGTTAAAAGTTGTTCCTCTCCTGTCATCATCCACATTCATTCAATGTTGCTTCATATATACCTGTCTGAAATTGCCCATTGCTCTCCCATGCTTGATAACACTTCCCTAAGCAGCTTCCAATATATCCACCTTTGGTGGTATGCTATTCCCCTACCTCCCCCCACTTTTCTTCCCCGGTTCCTGTTCCAGCCCTAACTGTCAGTGGGGGTTGTGATGGGTTGCACCTGGACTTTGGGGGATGAATGGCAACATAGCCAAACACTGTCTGGAATAGGGACCTAGATGTCTCGCTGCTATGCAAATATGAATATAGGGCAATCATCTTACTCTATAAATAGCGGACAGCCCAGGGCCTGTTGAGCTCTCCTGCATGGCAGCGGGCTGCATGCCAGGATCTCCCCTTGAGTAGGGATGCTGCTGAAGGTTACTCCTTGAGGTTCAGAGATTCCTTGCCACAATAGATCCTTGGTAAGTGGTTAATAGCATGCTAAACTTTGAAATCTTAGCTAAGTGATATAAAAGTATTGATTGTGCATATATAATCCTTTAGACATAAATTGTTGACCAAGTCTTGGACTAAGATTGGATCCAGCCTTACCTAGACTCCTCTCTGAGAAGTAGTTTAGAAAGCAAAGGGGTCCTTTCTGAACCTCGTGACTCAACGGGAGGGTCTCCCTGACAGCTCTGTCTGACCCTGTCCTCTATGCAGTAAATAACCAAGTGTGCCTTGCCATCGAATCTCGTTAAAACACTGTTGCATTTATTATCAACTTTGTTAAAAAGTTGTTTTATAACAATAAATATTTCACTGCTGCTCTCTTACGAGTGAAGTGAATCACTCCCTCCATGACAGGGGATAATATTTTAGATCTGTGCTGCAAAAGTTATTGTGTCCAATACAAAAAAAGAACATTATGTATTTTATCTGGTTCAGAAGCAACATACAATCCAGCCATTCATAATGTTAGTATAAAGGTTAAAACTCGCAAATAAATCTTCAGTAGAGTTATCTGTTATGTTCAGGTTATAAAAACTACTGCTAAGGCCTTGTTTTATTTTTTAAGTCTTCTTCAAAAGGGCATATTTTTGTTTATTGGTTTAATCCTTCCTGTTTTCTTGTTATAACTTTACAACCATAGAACAGAAAGCTGGAACTTTACTCTCCGCAGCAGCCTTCAGCTCCTTTTAGCACTGACTTCATTCTATCCATTCATACTCTAGGTGACATGAAATTTGCTCCAGAATCCCATTGCAAAGACTTTTTGCATCAATCAAATCATCATCACCCACAAATCTCCAAAGGGGCTCAGGAGACAATTAAATGAATAAATAAACAGAAGACACTCTGGCAGATAAAAAGCAATGAGGAAGGGATCGGGCAGTGTTGGGCAGAACATTTGCTGTGTTGTTTTTCATCCTAAAGGTGCATCTAAGGGTGGAGAGGGAAGGCAATCTGATGTGACTGGATGTGGCAATCTGACATGACATTAAAAATGATGGCTGCATGCTAAAGAGACAGAAAGACTGGAAAATCCGTTCCTCAGCAAAAGCCTGCAATATTCTAATTTCTTTAGCACGGTACAACTTATCTCCTTTACTAATACTGATGGATGCTGGGTCCTTGTTTTCCTGCTTGTGCACTTGTGAGAAACAGATGGACTTAAGAGACTCACCGAGGAGACCAGCTCCAGTGCAAGTAAGTCCGCATTGGGGAAGAGAATCGAGGCAAAAAGGGACGGTAAGGGGCTCTTTTGGGGGCTTTTCCAAGCCGGGAAATTGCGGCTAGCCTGTGCCGGAACCGGCAGCTTGGGAGAGGGCTCCTGACACGGCGGGGGGGGGGGCCGGCACACCCGGCGGGCGTCTGA
>NW_009649052.1:5048-6434 GCF_000708025.1 Charadrius vociferus | reverse complement strand
CGTATATTCCTTTACCGGTGTTACTGTTACTGTTTTCTCTTGCTTTTGCTGTTCTGTTAAACTGCTTTTATCTCAAGCCACGAGTTTCTGCCTTATTCCTTCTGATTCTGCCCACGGCTGTGGGAGTTGCGTGAGCAGCCGCGTGGTTCTTTGTTCCCGGCTGGGGCCAAACCACGACAACATGTCCAGTGGCTCCCTGTCATACTGCAGGACAGGAGAGAAAATACCTTGTCTTTGAGGACCTCCTGTGAATTTGTAACAGGAGTCAAAGTGCCGTCTTGACCCATGGATATGATCTGAAAGTGTAACAAAAAAGAAAAATGCAGTAGTCCTATAAGCCATCCATCAGACAACACAAATGGATGTCATCAGTACATTTTTTTGATTTAACGTAATCCCTATATTTACATATACTTAACATTATTTAACATAACCCTCATATTAACATATAGGAATTTAACATCCCTACAGACAGCTGGCCCTTCCAGGGGGGGAAAGAAATGAAGGCTTGTGCAAATTCTCTTACTTTGAAAACAAACAAACAAACAAAAATTGGGGTGGTCATTTGTTAATTAGCTATATTACTTACACTTCCACTAAGAAAAAACAGATCAGTCATGATTTAGGCTGAAATAGAGCAGTGTTCAATAAATGTGCTCTCTGACCCCTGCAGCAGTCTCATGCATTCCTGGAAGCTGTTTATCCTGTGAAAGGCAGGAGTGTAACTTGTTCTCAGGAACAAGTCCAGCAAAGATTAAAGGAGCAAGTAAAGACCAAAACTTCATGCTATATACTATGAAAACCTCTTAACAACGTTGGCTATAGTGAAGCTTTGTATTATAAATAGACTGAAATGCTAGGTTGGCTTTCCAAGCACTCTATTTTCAAATATATTGCTGAACTGAGAGTTTTCATTGGATAATTAGTTGTGGTAGAAGAAATTTCTACACCTTAGGTTGATTTAGTCCTTGGAGTCTCTGTTTGAGTTTCTGAAAACAGAAAGTATGTGTATAATTGCTCAGCAATCTGACTGGAGAGTTGTAAGGAACTACAAGTTAATACCCATTAAGTGCATTTGAAAAACCTTCTGTGTAGGTGAGCTAAGCAGAGATCAGTACACAGGAGAAAATGGAATATTTGTATTTCTGTTCACTCATGCAGGACAGACCACCACGCAAACAGGGTGACCCTGGGAGGGGGAGAAACGTATTTTCTCTGTTGTTCTGCTGCTAGCTGGTGATTTTGGGGCAATAAATGTATCTGCGTTGTGCCAGGACTCTTCAGTGTTATATAAAATAAAGTTTATCATAGAATCACAGAATGGTTTAGGTTGGAAAGGACCTTGAAGATCATCGAGTTCCAACCTCCCTGCCATGGGCAGGGACA
>NW_009649052.1:0-4108 GCF_000708025.1 Charadrius vociferus | reverse complement strand
GGGTCAGGGCAATCCCAAGCACAAATACAGGCTCGGTGGGGAATGCCTGGGGAGCAGCCCTGAGGAGAAGGACCTGGGCGGGCTGATTGACCAGAAGCTCAGCATGAGTCAGCAATGTGCAATCGCAGCCCAGAAGGCCAACCGTATCCTGGGCTGCATCAAAAGAAGTGTGGCCAGCAGGTCAAGGGAGGTGATTCTGCCCTTCTACTCCATTCTTGTGAGACCCCACCTGGAGTACTGCATCCAGCTCTGGAGTCCTCAACATAAGAAAGACATGGACCTGCTGGAGCGGGTCCAGAGGAGAGCCACGAGGATGTTTCGAGGGCTGGAGCACCTCTCCTATGAGGAGAGGCTGAGAGAGCTGGGGCTGTTCAGCCTGGAGAAGAGTCCCTTGGGAGGCTGTCCTGAAGGGCAAAGGAGTCCAGGAAGGTTGGGCACTCCTCAAGAAGGAAGTCTTAAAGGCACAGGAACAGGCCATCCTCATGTCCTGAAAGATGGGCTGGCAGGGTAGAAGACCGGCCTGGCTGAACAGAGAGCTTTCGCTGGAACTCAGGAACAAAAGGAGAGTTTATGGCCTTTGGAAAAGGGGGCGCGCCACTCAGGAGGACTACAAAGACGCAGTGAAGCCGTGCAGGGAGAAAATTAGAAGGGCCAAAGCCCAACTAGAACTCAGTCTGGCTATTGCTGTAAAAGACAATACAACATGCTTCTATAAATACATTAACAACAAAAGGAGGACTAGGGAGGATCTTCCTCCTTTACTGGATGCAGGGGGAAACACAGTGACTAAAGCTTCTCCACTAAGGCCACTCCTCCAACTTCCACTTTGAGAAGCATTTTTTCCTGATCTCTGTACATTTTTCTTCCCTTTCTTTTAGACTTCCCCCCCCCCCCAAGATCTTGGCCTAATTCTTTGGTCCCTGGATGGCTGGCCAAAGATTTCCCAAGTCCCAGGAGATTCCTTCAGGTAGTATATATCCAGCATAGCTACCTCTAAAAAACATTGCTCCCATTCATCTGGATTTGGACTGCACCAGGGCTATCACCAGGGCTGCTGGACAAGCCAGAGGTTGTCTGCTGGAGCCAGCAGAAGGTCACCGCTGCTGACCTTCACCAGCTCACCACACACTTCAGTGAGATAACCGAGCTGAACTGTGTAACTGGTGTTTGGCCTAATGCATAATTTTTGTTTGATGAACACATGCCTTCCAGAAATGTATCCAATTGTGATCTACAGGCTAAGAGCTGGTGGAGTCAATGCTTCATTTGTTAGTTTGACTTTCCTGGCTGAAAAAAACCCAGAAAATAAACAAGTAAATGAGAGTTTAAAAAAACCCAACACCAACTCCATGCCTAATTTATCATTTGAATTTGTCTGGCATCAGCTTCTAGGCCTGTTAAACCTTTCTCATTGTTTTTTAAGAGTTTTGTTTTTTTCTTCCTCTGAAGTACTCAATTAACTCTGAATACCCTTTTTGATAAATTAAGCAGATTGTATTCCCAAAGTGTCTGACTAAGAGGCATTTTTGCTAGCTCTTAAATAACTGTGTGACTTTCTTCTGCAGTTACAGCTTTTCAACGGGCAGTTTTTCACTTTAAAATATAGGTCTCTGATCTGGACACAGGATTCCAGTTTTGCTGTATAAATGCAAAAATCATGAGCTACTGGGGAAGAGAGAAGACCTACATTTAATCCAGGTAGGTAATCCACACCTGCATGGACCATTCATCTTCATGACTTATCCTCACCTTTCCTAAGAGCTATCTCATGCCCTGTTTGAGGGCTTCTGTAACTCTTATCCATTGACAATAAACCCGGGATTCATCCTGCCTCATCTTTGGGTTGCAAAACAAGGTTTGTTACCTCTTCAGTAACAAGGGATAGACACTGATAAAAGGACATTCAGCATTTAATGGGTACCCACTTCTTTCTCCACTGATTACAGAAGAAGTGTTTGGTAACTGTTTTTTTCCTGGATGTAGCAATTAGATGTCTATCATATAGGGGATTTTTTGTTCTGGTCTAAATGTGTTTCTGGGCTGATCACCTAACCCAGGTTCCTCATGCTGTTGGTGAGCACAATATCGAACAATTAGTATTGCAATGCCAGACGTATGTTTCTTAATCATGAAAAGCTTAAGGAGAACAAGCTTATTAAAGTTTTGCTTCAAAAGACCTTACATTTCACATTATACAGCCACTATCAAGTATGCAATTTGTGTGGGTTTATTGCAGTGTAGACATAGGTGTAAAGGAGTCTCCTTGCTAAAGACTGGTTATTGTAGGGCAGGGAGACTAAAGGACATGATGTATGCATAGCTAGATGGCTACAGAGCTTCTTTAGAAGAGAACTACTGCTGAGTATCTCCTCCCTTCATGTAGTGCTTCTGAGTAATGGTTCTCTACTCATAAATGCCCAAAGGGTTATAAAGGCCATGGGATGGAGAGGAATGATTAATAACAGTAATTCATTTGGCATTTGGGAGGTTGGAACTCGATGATCTTCAAGGTCCTTTCCAACCTAAACCATTCTATGATTCCATGATTTATACATCGAAAAAGATAAAACTTGAGTTTGGGCATTTGAATGCGGCTGGGACAAACTGGTCGCATTGAATTACATTAAAATCTTGTTTAAAACTAGCTGACAAAATATTATTTGGCCACTTGCCTATTAAAAATATGCTGAACAGTATGGTTAAGTTACTACCTAGTGTTTGTTTCCTAATGTATTGTATCAAGTGAAGGGCAAAGATGGAAATCCATAATATGAAATCAATTCCATTCAAAGAGAGTAAGCCCAAACAGCATTAGGAGATTTGAATTATTTCCCCTTCCCCCCACAATCTTAGTTTTATTAAATAGAAATCAAACTGAGGCTTTATAGAATCTTTTGTGAATAAAAATGATCTGATGATTTTTTCTTATTAAACAGTAACACTTAGAAATTTGATTTCTGGCTGAATCTTGTGTTTGGCAGGGATGATGTTTGTCAGGGAGCACTGTTTGCAGACTGATTCATTATAAGGTTTGATTTCACAGGTAAGAAATTAAATCAATATGTTTCCCACAAAACCGACTTTCTTTGCTCTGCGGATGAACCAGCTGATGGGAGGGGGATGTCAAGGAAGGAGGATGAAGGAAAAAAAACATTGCAAACAGATGTGTGTTTGTAGATTTGATTTCTAATTGCTGGTTGTGTGGTTTATCTCAAAGCACTTATATAGTGCTTTGTATAAGCACAGTATCATTAGAATTACTAAACCCCACTCCCCAAGAAACAAAAAGAACAGTACAGAGGTGGTGCATGACCTGTATTTCTAAAATATATCTATGGTAAATCCAGAGAAACTGTTGTACCTGCAGTAATGTTAGCCTAGCAATGAATGTATAACCCAAGGGAAGGGTTTACTGACTGTGGACTGATGGTGAACTGTCCTCAAGTGGTCAGCTTTGAATACAGAGAACAGGTAATACAACCTCTATAAAACCTCTAAAGAAGTTATCTTCTTGCAGTTCTAGACCATATAATTTTTCTTGACTTGATGATTTCAATTATTGCATGCATTTCTATTAACTTCTAGTTAGTAGCCATGGTCCATCTAATGTATGGCTGCATTTCAGGAGTAGAGCGCTCTCTCTACTAGTCCTCTCTCACATATCTGCCTATAAATATATAGATGCTTTTTAAGAAAAGTTTTCCCTGTATTTTTTTGCAAGGGAACATAAAGCATGGGAACACCAAACCCATGAAAAAGCACAAAAAGCAGCCTTCAGGCATCTCTGAAAGTCAGTTTCGTCTTCCCAAGAGAATCAGTAGGTATGGTGATACGATGTGCTATTCATGGGCAAGAATAGATCTGTATGGGACTTCCAGAAATGACTAGTGATTTGTATTGCTGAAAAGAATCTCTGGAACTTTTGAGCATGCTTCTGACAGTGAAATCCTGCAAGCCCTTAAGTCCATGATGAAACTTTTGACTAAAGTCCTTTTAAATTTCCCCATTTCAGTTCCCATTTAGAGACTTCAGTTCCCATTTGGAGACTACTGATAAACAATGACATGCAAACATAGCCTTTATGAATTACTGTTATTAATCATTCCTC
>NW_009649051.1:19434-43234 GCF_000708025.1 Charadrius vociferus | reverse complement strand
TTAAAATTACTGTAAAAGTAAGGGCTTAAAGAGATGCTAGACTAAGTATTATAGAAATACATGTAACCTAAAAGATTGAATACCCTTGAATTCACAACAGAAACCAAAGAAACGGAGTTGTACACTGAACAAATGTGTACAGTCAGACATCTGGGTTATTTCCATAAAAATTGCTCGAAGTGATATCTTCATGATGCCAACATCATGTGCAGTGCATCTGTCCACAAGATGATACGGATGGAAAGCAGCGTTATAGACAGCAAACATAGGGCAAAATAGAACCAGCTGTCTGATGATAAAACTAAGCGTGCAACCTCAAAACAGAATTTCAAATCCTGAATGAAATCTGGGCTGGTAGATACTTGAAAGAAGGAGGAGGCACACAGAGTCCAGCGGCCCTTCTGTAGGACTCAGCTGGAAGGCAAAGTCCTGAAGAGTAAAAGCTGTATTTTATCCAATAACTGCTGAATACAGAGTAGAAAAGTAGAGTAGGAGTCTTTCTTCCTGGGAGAGGGTATTAGGCACAGAGTGCCTGTGGCCCTGTGAAGCCCTGTGCGTTCTTTGCTGCATGGTCACGCTGGTGAGTTCTCAGTGGATAGGTGAAAAGGGAATCCAGGATGGGGAGCAGCAGTTGGAAGTCAGGTGTCTGAAACAGGGAGTAAGAAAAAGTATTTTATATGCAGGCCACTGCTAAGCATTTCCAATTTGCTAGGTTTAGTTAGCTCCCAATTAAGACAGTGAGTTCTAGGCATTTTTTTTTAGGCACACTGTACGCTCTGCCAGGTAAGAAGCCTAAGACAGGGGTCTGAAACACTCCGTGATGAAGCCTTTATACACTCAGCGCTCTGACAGCTGACTTGCATGCATATGAGAACCAGCTCTTCAGTTGTAGCAGTGGCTCCATTAGAGAAGGAACCTGTAATCGTTAAGCATTGTCATAGCTGGGTTTCTACAACCTTCTACCCTGATGCATAGCGACAATAATGGACAGACAATCCTATTTTATTGTGCTACTGTGCACATAAATATCCTACTGTGCACCAGCACGCTTTTGTATTTTTTGTATGTTTCTGCTGATGTGAATGAAATTCTTGAAGATGTTAGTAATGTATAGCAACAACATTGGATCCCTTATCTGCAAGGTAAATTCTAAATCTCTGCTTTCCAGAGTCTGGTTTATATACTTCAGATTCGGTTCTTTTCTTACTAATAAATGCTTAATAGTCATATCAAATGTTTCTGTGTTTCAAAAGATACTCTGATAAACCTAAGCTGAAAACGCTAGAAAAATACTGTGTTGTCAAAACAGATGAAACAGATGGTGTTGGTGTACAAGCTAAAGGAAAGGAGGAAGGAGTAAGTCTTTGTAATTTCAGTTCTATTTCATGATGGTTATGGGCCCAACCATAAGGTTCAAAGTTAATGCAGAAAAAAAATAATCCAACTGTATGATGAAGCTGTTTGCTGTGCACTGAGACAGAGAAAAAGCACCACAGTAATGTACCAGCTGAGACACAGGTCTGAGTCTTTGATCTACGGAAAGTTTTAGTATTTTACAAAAACTGAAGATGGATAAAACACTGAAATAGTTGTTTAGACTAGGAAGAGAAACTCAATTTCTCACTCTCAGATAACAATAACTGGGCTGAAAAATAACGCTCCCTCCAGATTCCTGGTTTTGTCTTGTGAATCTTCCACGCTTCAAGTGTATAATCATATCAGTCTCTAATATCAGGCCTCATTTAATTTAAAATCAAAGAACATGTAACATAGGAATAGTCCTGTTAACATGACAGAGAAGGAATTTTACTTCTTCCTGGGAGCCACCAGTTCTCAGAGACTTCTTCACTGTTCCAGCCATTAAGCAGCACAGAGACATTTCTTCCAGCACAGCTATAGATTGCCACAATAAAATTTCCTCCTTTGCATATACTTGTAGGCCTTTTTAAAAGACATTTTTTAACTGTATGTAATTATGAAAAGTGTTACATTTAATTTTTTTTTTTTATTTGCTTTGAAACCGATGAGAAAGAAGCTGGCTTGTTTTGTCTGCTTTGCATCTTGGTTGTAACTCCACAGCCACCTTCAAGATACCTTGTGGTGTCTGTGCAGACTCCTGGAGGTTTGCAAATCTGATCACAGAGGATTCTACAGGGTTTGCAGAACCCTGTGACAAAACACAAGCCGCGTGCCACCGTGCTCATTTGGTCAAGCTGTCTAGAGGTGGCTTGCAAGCGGTCTGTAGCTGTGTGGCACCTGCGCAGGCTGTGGCGGATGAGGGAGTGTGCCGTCCCTGCCTGTAGCTTCTTTCAGCACTGTTTTGTGTCAGCAGCACAGCCCAAGCCGTGCCCTATCAGGCATTTTTATGGTTGCCTGCATACAGGTCACTCAATGCTATTACCATCCTAGAATATAAAAATATAGTGAGTGTATATGGATGAAATAGCTCTTCCTTAGAATTAGAAGGTTTATCCTCTGCATTGCTGTAGAAACACTCATAGCTGTTTTTTTGCAAAATACCTAAATGAAAACAGCCCTCTCTTTTTTTTTTTTTTTAAACATTTCTCCTGGCTACAGTATCAAACACAAATTTGGTAGATTTCCAAAATCATTGGTTAGATATTGACAGCACTGCTCTTTAAGGTCACCTTCAAACACCCAAAGTTTAATCCATATGGAGGCACATTTGAAAAAGAAAAAATTACTTCGTTTGCAGTAACTGTGTTGCTTTGAGCTGCCACGTGTGGATCCTGTGATCCAATCCATTTTTTTGCTCTTTCTCAATCGTGAAATCTGAGTCTGAAATAGCTATGGGATTGAAATACAGTTGCAACTGTGTGTGTTTATTGTCTCCTGCTGCTGGAGGTGAGTTTGTCTGAGGACAGACCATGTGTGGCAATAGTAGTATGAACACAGATAGTTTAAAGTTATGGGCTTGTGTTCAGGTATGTTCAAAAAGCATATGCTCTGCGGTTTAGGGAGACAAAACAAACTAGAAATATTTGTCTCAATTCAGAAAAAAATTCACAGTTGCATCCAGGAACTCGGTTGTTCAGTTACTTTTTATCATATATATAATTAGGTATGTTTATGTAGACACTTTGATATGCATGTTTAAGGTAGCCCTTTCTCAAGGAGGATGAGAATTGCAGTGTGATCCTTCTAGTTTTACTTTTTTTCTAGTCCTAAACGGAATAGTAAATAACAGAAAATAAAATTGTTTCTTGTTGCAGCCTTTATCCTCATCTCTACTCAAGAGCATACATTAACTTTAGAAATCCTGAGGACATCCTTCTTTTTAGAGATCGCTTTGATGGCTATGTCTTCATTGATAATAAAGGTTGGACTATTTGTAATATACTGTGTATATATATATAATTTTAGAACATTAATTTACTTCCTTTTTGCTAATTATGCCAGTTTTTTTCTCAGTATACAGTTAATTACATAAAGTATATTACAATCTAGCACTTAAAAGATAGTTAAGTGCAAAATATACTTGTCCATGCAGCCTTGTTTTTCTGTGTGGTGTGCATGCTTTGTGTGCATTCTTGTACCTTAAGCAGTACACTATCAAGATCCTGTTAAGTTAATTAGCTTATGCAAGCTTCACAATTCATCACAACAGTAACTGAACACATGGCAAGCATGAATTGCTTTCAGTTACATCTTCAGTGTTCTTTTGTGAGATAAAGTTGTGCCCCTCATTCTCTTTTTGAAAAAGCAAGGTGAAAACTTGACTTCATCATTTTAGAGCATTTGCGGACATCTTGAGTTGAGCTCCAAGAACAGGAGTGACAAAATTGGTTGCCATCTTCAGAATGTTCAGTCTGCAAAAGTTTGCCCAACACTGAAGAAAAACTCTCTAATGTAGGTGTGGTTAAATCCGGGTATCCTATAGTAGCATGAAACTGCCATAGCCAAGAAATGGTGCTTTCCCTTTAGCAGCTCCTTGCCTCGCTCACTCATACCTTCTGTAAAAAATTGCATGGGTTGTATAAAACAGACGTAGATTTGTGAGTTTCTTGTATAGACATTGTCTGTCTGTTTTGTACAGTCAGTGTTGTGGAGGTCCCACCAAAAGTAGTCCTGTCCACTCTTACTGGAGAGTTGATCTCTAAAGGAGCTGTCTGTCAAACTAACAAATTCCTCTTCAGCATTTCCTACCTGAGATATTTTGTAGGCTTCTAACTTAAACAGATTTGGATGGACTTTCCTAGAGATGGAGAACAGCACATTCCTCACAGTGTGTGATTCCAAGATTTCAAATTTTGTGTGTTTTAGATGAAAAACTAGAAAGAAACTATTTTTATGATTCTGCCAAGACTTCACTTTGCCTAAATTAAGCACGTTCTTCAGTGTTATGCTGGACTGAAGCCAGAATATTTTGTACAGTGCAAAACTGAGCTTGGCCACAGCTGGCCAGTTTGGCGTGATTGTTTGTGCAAATAGAGAACAAGTTTTGATCAAGTGCCCTCTGGTGAGGCTTGTGGCGGCATTGCCTTTATGAGGCTAAAATTAAAACAAGGATCACTAGGTTCAATAAGGTTAACGAATGTTCTAGCAGATTTAAGCCAAGTTGTCAGTAGACTTGAGCAAAGTGTAATCTTGAACCTGCTGCAAGTGGAAACCAGGCAAAATTCCAAAGCTACTCAGAGTTCTGACTCCAGTCCAAAGAAGAATCCAGTATTTAAGGCAGAATTCAAAACACAGATTCCATGCCAGTAAACACAGGCAAGATGTTGCATTGTCCATCATAAACAGAAAAAAAAAAAAAGTTTCACATAATTCTACGTACTAAGTGTTACAGTTTTGGTTCTGAAAGAAGGTGGTATGTTTATAATTGCATATTGCCCAGCATTATTTTTTAAGCATTTGGGCAACAAAAATTTACAGAAGCAACTCAATTGTTTCAGATTCTTTGTCCAGTAGTACTTATCACTTGTCAGGCTGAGATTTTGTATAAATTTTTCTAATCAAAAGGGAATTAGAAATGATAATGCAGGAATTTTATTGTGCAACAGTAGTCATCTTCATTCTGACAGTCTTTGTTAGCATGTCAAAAAAATATTTAATGTTTATATAGATAATTAAAATGCAAATGTATCTTGTTTTGAATCTAAAATACTACTACATATAATTTTTCATTAGAAGTTTAGGATGGGATTGTGGAAACATTGACCTTTGATTTCAAGTAAGATTGCCTGACACAAGTTTCAAGAGTTTTGAAAATCTTACTTGAATATAGGGAATGTTTCTCCCCCTCCAAAAATTAAGCATTGATCTTTTTTAAGGTTTGGAGTATCCTGCAGTGGTTGAATTTGCTCCTTTCCAGAAGATTTCAAAAAAGAAGCTGAAGAAGAAAGATGCCAAAGCTGGGAGCATTGAAGACGGTAAATATATTTTCTTAGTGTCACAGTGGAAAATAGATTCCATTTCTGTTATGCATTGCAAAGTATTAACATAAGTCAAAAATTTGTCTTCACAGATCCAGAATATAGGAAATTTTTAGAGAGTTATTGTGCTGATGAAGAGAAAATCTGTGCCAATCCTGAGATTCTTTTGGGAGAGATTGAGGCCAAAACAAGGGAACTCATTGGTCTGTTTTCTTGATTTTTCTTATTATTGAAAATATTTAATATCTTATTTTTATATCTTTATGATATTGCCTGCAAAACCTGACCTGTTCAGACTGATGGATTGAGGTTATTGCAGTTAAATTTTTGTTATCCAGCCAAGTAGTGGCAGGAAACACCCCACCTACTCTTTTAAGTCTCTATGCATGGAATAACTTGACTTCACTGGAAGTTTTGCCTGCACGGTGGCTTCAGAAATGGTTCCTTAATACTTCTGAATATTTACAGACGTATTAAAAGATGAAAGATTTATTTTTAAAAGATAAAATAGCTGTATACTTAGCAATTGATCCCTGATATTAGCTGCTTTTATTGAGAAGCATGACATGATTTCTCTTTGTTCTCACGGTCAAGATTCTGCAAAAGCTTTGAAAGTAAGGCAGCACCTTGTTTTCTGTATGCATGTAGCATGACTTTTACAGTCTCAGGGGGAATCTTTAGTAAGATCAGCACTGAAATCTTCAATGCCAGTATGCAACTTTCAGGATGACATGGAGCACTGATGTGCTGTATCTCCAAGTGACAACATGCAAAGCACTTAGTCTTTTCCTAGGTGTGACAACTGAGTAGGGGGAAAAAAGTCGACCTTTGTAAAAGTAGCTACCTCTTTTGATTAGAATCATAGAATAGAATCATAGAAACATTTAGGTTGGAAAAGACCCTTAAGGTCATTGAGTCCAACTGTTAATCCAGCACTGCCAAGTCCACCACTAAACCATGTCCCTAAGCACCACATCTACACGTCTTCTAAATACCTCCAGGGATAGTGACTCAACCACTTCCCTGGGCAGCTTGTTCCAATGCTTGACAACCCTTTCAGTGAAGAACTTTTTCCTAATATCCAATCTGAACCTCCCCTGGCACAACTTGAGGCCGTTTCTTCTCATCCTGTCACTTGTTACTGCTTTTTGTCTGTTTGTCCCTGCCTGTGACAAGGATTTCAGTAGTGGCATTAATTATTCTTCATATCCATAAATTGTTGACTGAAGAGATTTGGAATTTAAACAATATAGAGGAAATGGAAATGTTAGAAGTATGGACATTTAGATCATTCTGTTATCATCCTGCCTTTCCAGATAGGGAATTTCCCCAACAATTTTTATTCACCCCAAATCTTCCCTACTATTTGACAGCAGAGTAAAAGCAGTCAGAATTTTCTAAGTAAGTTTACAATTTACAATTTGAAAAAAGTTTACAATTCAAGAAAGATTTATTAACTTAAAATATTCTGTAAATGAAAATTATTAGTCTTGAGAGTTGCTGATTTCTGAGTACAAATATTGGCTGAAGGCAGCTTTACATTAGGAGTTTTAATGTTTTGCATATGTTAAATCACAGGAAATCAAATTAGTTGCTTTATTTTTTCTGCTATTCAAAACTGTGGCCATTGCTATCAATATAAAACAAAAATTACTTCAGTGGATAGCATTTTTACAGCAAAATTATGTAAGGGTTTAGTTGCATGTCGAGTTTCAAAGGTGTTACTCTCCTGGAGTCAATGAAAGACACAGCCAGGACTTTGTTGACAGAATTGGGCCTCACATTCTCAGCATTTCTCCAGGTAGTGTTACTACAAACCAGCATGTTTTATGCATCACGTCACATGCGTTAGCTCATCAGTTTCAGTATCACAGAGAGATATAAAACAGATTTTCTCTGTAACAAGACGAAGGTGAGCTCATTCTTCTGGCTTGTTTGTAGTGAGCAAAAAAAATTATAAAATTTATTGCTGACACAGGCCTTCATTTTGTAGTTTATTTTCTTTTAAAATTTCTTAAATATTTTAAGAATAAAACTCTTAGATTTTTATTTGCAGTAAGGCCCATAAATAAGATGGGTAAGATTCAGGTTTGTTAAACTTTCTTTTTTGCCCTCCTCTTTTGATAGTACTTCTCATGCTGCCTTTCTCCCTTGAACTTCAAAGTATAATTTCTGATGAAACCTCTTGCATCACAGCCTTAGTCATGACTAGGATCAAGTTCTGGACTCTGAGTGCAACTCCCCAGACTTGTAACTCCCGTTACAATTTGTGATCACTTCCAGCATGTAAAAGTGCCCAGAGATGGAGACTGCTCAGACAAACGAACTTAAGGGAGTGGGGGAAAGAGGCAGAGGTGCAGATCTGAGAGACTGGTGGGGAGGGTGCTGGGGACCTAAAATATGTCAAAAATGAGGGGCATGTGGGAGAGAGAGGTAGGGGGTAGCGTGGGGAATCTAGAGATAGAAAGAGGATCTCAAATCGACAATCTTTTTTGGTTGTTGCTTTTGACCAATGATATTTGCTGAAAACAAATACTGAATCCTATCAAGCCTTCCATTCATAACTGCATAACAAGGTTTGATCATTAGTGAATGAGATGCCCCCAGGGTATTCACACTTTCAAAACAAAAATATTCAAATGTTTTTGGGATATGAATTGAAACTGAAGCCAGAATTTTATTGAATCTGCTGATACTTTGCTGTGTAACCTGGGACAAACCACTTATCTCTTATTCATCCCATTTTCTGATGGAGAGGTGAATGCTAAATGGTAGTTAAGTGGAAGTGATATATAAGAATGAAAATGTTTCCTTCGTGATGTACTTTGAAATCTGGGATTGAAAAGTGCTGTGTCAGATTACAGTAATGTGGGCTGTATATGAACAGCAATATAGCTAGGTTTTGATGTACAGTATTAGAATGTAGGAATAGATTCTGAACAAATTTCTTTCCTTTTTGGTGAAATAACCGTTTGATGAGCAAGAGAAAAAAAACATTTTCTTGAACTCAAATGATAAGATTTTTAATTAAACATTAAATAATCATGCAACATATATCTGTTGCTTCTAACCCTAAAGGCAAAAAAGGACCAGTGTGTTTCTAAAGCAGAATGATGGGAATGCCTTCAAAAATATATAAAACAAATAGGTTTATTAATTATTTAGCTCCCTTGCAGATAAAACTACAAAAACTACAAAAACAGTTAGTACTAAAGTAAAGAAATGAGTACATATTTTAGGAGTTGAACACTATATCACAAATTTTTTGTGTTTTAGCTAGAAGAACAACACCCCTTTTGGAATATATTAAAAATAGAAAATTAGAAAAGCAGGTACGTTCAGACTTTTGCCTGAAGTTCAACATTTATGTTTCACATGGTTTTCTGTTGGACAATTTACAATTAATCATTTTGAACTCTTCAGAGAATACGAGAAGAGAAAAGAGAAGAACGAAGGCGGAGAGAACTGGAGAAGAAACGCCTGCGGGAGGAAGAGAAAAGGAAGCGCAGAGAAGAAGAAAGACGTAAAAGAAAAGAATTGGAGAAGCAAAAGAAGATTTCTGAAAAAGAAATAAGGATCAAGGTACCTTAATGAAAAAAAAACAGACCTATTTTTCTGTTGAAGTTATCCAGAAGTTCCTTTGGTATCTCACTTATACTGTTTATGCAGTGTACTACAGTACAGTGTGGCGATACCAAACCAGTTTTGACTGGAAGGGTAAGTAACGTAGGACTTTGACTAAAAAGTGTTGTTGAAAAGTGTGACTAATTGCCTTAGGTGCAATGATGTGCTGATGCAGTTAAGGCAGGTAACTTGGGTATCTTTATACAACACTGCCACATTCTATGCCGACATAATCAACGGAACATGTTCTGTGCTAACATGTCAGAAGATTATTGCAAATATGGCTTTAACACTTGCTGTCATGTAAATCTTCATTTAGCCATATGTGTTTATGCTCAGAACTGATACATTTTAATAGTGTGCTTTAACCAAGTTATAACAAAGTCTTGCTAATTTCAGGCTGTGCCGCCTTATAACAGCCTGAATAGACGTGCTTTTAATGACCTCACTTAGACAGGTGTATTTGCGCTACGTCTGGGCACTTAAAACCTTATTTGTATAAGGTGACATAGATAAGAACTATTCATCTGAACTGAATTTTGTGTTACTGGAAAGCTTTCATATGCTGTTTTGAAGAGGAAAATTTTTATAAGAGTCTGTAGCTTAACGCAAGGGCACACAGACTCACTCCAGATCTTGTGATGGGGAGAAGCCACAGAACTGTGTACTTCTTTCCTCTTCCTTGTCTTCCTGAACAACAGTTGCCTTCACCTGAGTGTAAAAAATAGTAAGTTCTGAAGCCAGTTTACAAATTTTTTATATTTAGACATAAAGAAAAACATACTAGAACTTCAGAAGAAAAGGGAGTTATTCTTTAAAATATATTACCCAAACATGGTTGTCCAAAAGACCCCAGTATTTATGACATCTGGGCAATATGACCTTGAAAGCTAGTTCTGTCTCCTAAAGAAAAGGAAAATACGGCCTGAGAGAAACATTACAGAAGTTTTAAATGTTGGAGAAGAATAACCTGTGGTCATTTCAGAAGAACTGGTGGAATGAAAAGACTGATGAGATGTTCTGCTTATTCTTGAAATGTTAGAGAAATAGTTTGAGACCGTCGGTCCTTCTATAAAGATTATTTCTGCAATGCTAGACACTGCTCAAGCCCTGTGCGGGTTATTTGTTGTAAAAGGAACAGACTTCTTGGAAATCTTAATCTTAATCTCCAAGGTGAAAATGCAATGTGAACTTTTATGGTAACATCATAATTTTTCCTCAGTCCAGTTTTCTGTCAGAGTGTATTTATACTAAGCACCTACTTCTATATGCCAGTCTGTCCCAAGTAGTTCATGTGTAACACATTTTATAAATCATATTTCATGGAGTGAAGTATTAATCTTGCTCCTTTTGTCTTAGAGGTTCTGCTTTTTATTTTATTGACAATAACATTGAGCTCTGTTTCATGATTTCTAAGAAATCGTAGACCATAATAATATCTTTATATATAAAACTTAGGAGAGAAGAATAGGTAAGTGCTTTCTCCAGTATTCTCAGCATATTTAAAAGTGTGCAGTTGAATACCTGCTAATGACTGTCACTCCTTAGCAAAAGTAAACTTCCCTCTTTAAATAACTTGTTAAATTTTATACTTCATAATATATATTCCTAGCATTTAAGTATCTTCAGTCTGAATAGGTTTTTGATACATTTAATACATTGTTAAAATGTCTGTTATAACAGAGAATAATTTTACATCATAATATAAACAAATATTTCTTAGCTTCTTAAGAAGCCTGAAAAAGGAGATGAGTTGGCCAGTGAAAAGCACAAAGAAAAAGGTGAAGAACCTGACATTGAAGAAAACAAATGGGATAAATCACCTGGATCTGGGAGCGTAAAATCCAAATCATTGGAAGGTTCACTAAAAGAACTTAAGGAAAAGTAAGTAATATTTATCTTTTAGGCTCCAAATTAGTTCCTAAATGTTTTCCTTTGAAGGCTTAAACATGATGTACATAGTGCACTGGCTGGGTGTTTTGTCAGCAAGGAACTGATTTCATTCTGTGTGTGAACAAATCTCTCACTGTCCTTTTTGTAAAAGGTGTCTGTCTAGTAACAACTTACTGACCTGATGGCAGTATTAGTGGATGCAATTTGTTATTTGTGAAATGTTTTGAAATCCCAGATTGGAAGGATTTCTGCACGAAAAGTCATTCAGAGTTTCATTGTTATTTCACCTGCTCCCCATCAAGAGCTCAGGTAAGGTCTTCCTTCCATTACTGATGTCAAAGACTAAATTGCCTCAGATGCCTTACTCTTCCATCACACTTTCTTCATTTTTGCTGCAATAAACAGATAAATATGTTTGATAAATGGGACAATGGCAGAATAGTTAAAATGTGAATGACAGCCTTATGGTAGATTGGTGCAGAAGGCTGTCTCTGTCTTCCACTGCCTTTGGTGTTGCATAAGTAATAGTAGGAAGAAGAGGTATAGCCTAGTTCTGTAACTACTGTAGCCTGGAATTGTCTTACAAATGTTTTCAGCAGCTGGTTCTCTCTCTTGTCCTTTGGCACGGAGTGTCCCATCACATGCAGGATTCACCCATAAGATATGTAAGATACATAACTAAGAATAACGTGCTGCTGAGGTAAACAGTACTTTATTCTTCAACAGAGTTTTCTCAGACAAGCTCTCAAAAGTACTTTGCAAAAGGAAAGAGCTGAATCTGAGATGTCATGTATATGTGCAACTTGTACCTAAGGACAATTTTGAGCATTTAAATAATTTACCTAAGGTATTATATACACAGTATTAGAGAAAGTTTGGGTTTGTCCTCTAGCTCTTGCAGGCTACCTGCCTGTTCTGAGTAGTTTAAATTTTACCTTTGCCCACTTAGGTTCTTGATTTTTATGAAAAGTATGCAGGAGCTTCAAATGTTCTCCTACTGGCAAACAGAAAAATAAAGAATAGAAACTTTGAACACTGGAGAATAAAACCAGTGAATTTGCTAACTGAAGAAATGGTTCACCAATAATATCCTACATGTGTTATTAATCTTTTTTTGTCTCTGACTAGGGACTTCAAACATGGACTCAGTGTTTCAATATGTTGAGTGTGTCCTGAAAGATGCTGACAACTTTGATTTCCTATTCTTTAATGGAAATTGAAAATATTCAGCAACTCTTTCATTGGTGTTTTTCAGCAAAGGAAACAGAACAGGGTCAACAGAAACATTTTCAGGGGCAAGTCAGTTGTTTGCTAATAAGGCTTTTTATGTATTAAGCTTTTGGTGGTGCCATATAATATTTTTACTATTGATCCTGTAAGCTTAATAAGGCACTAATGTAGATTTTCCAGGTGTAAACCAGAATCCTTTTGGCTGTGCAGGTACAGTAAGCGTTAACTTGTCTTTCCAAGTGCTCATTTCATCATGATTATAAGTGGGTGCGATTAGGCAGCAAGCTATAAGCTATTTCAGCAGAAACGAGAATTAAAGTTGTAACTACTTTGTCACTGACTCAGAAATCAGTAATAAACTTACTTCCAACTCTACGTGCAGGAGACTGAATTACCTGTTTGAAACCATGTTTAAAGGCTGAGTAGCAATAGCTTTCTACCACAAATTAAAACCTCAGGAGGTGCATGAGCGTACCTGGTCACGTACAGGTTTGAAACTATGCCGAACAGAAGTATGCTTCCATTCCCTTTACTTCCATACATTTCTGCTTTCTATTTCTCTGGCTGTGTAACTTTCTCTTCCGCCTATACTTTGTAATTGCTTACCCCGCTACTCTTGGCTGCCTGTTTGCTCTGACTGAATTTTAGAACGCTGCTTTAACCACTCTTGAACTGGAATTTGTATCCCTGTCACCTGTCTGCCTCCAGGCACATCCATTTCTTCCTCACCCACAGCAGCAGTCAGGGGAAGAGACAGGTACCAGGCAATGCTACAGCAACAAATCAAGATGTCTCTGGCTTTTTGGAAGATCATGCTCTGAGCCTTGCTAGGACTTGGAGTTAGTGTCTAGAATAGCATATGAAATGTGAAACAAAACAACTTACAGCCACATACCCCTTGAGAGCTAACATAGTATTTTATATATGCGTGTCTATGCTACAGGTACGGTACCTCTGTAGTTGTGATTGATTCAGGTGTCCGTGACAGCTGGGACGTTACTTCCACTTGGCAAAAGTGTTATGCTGACACAAGCACAGTCTTACAAAATACTGAATAACTTCCCGGCCTGTCATTCATGTTTTGTTGCTGACCTCCGGCTCTTCCTGAGATGTGGCCTCTGTCTTGGCAGACCCACCAATGCCCAGGTTCATGGCAGAGGCTGACAATATTCACAGTTCTGTTATTTAAAAAAAAAAAAAAAGTGATATAGAAAGATTTTATTAATATTAAGCCATTCTAAATGAGAAGCATATTACTATTTGATCACTACAGCATTGGAAAATCTCCATCCTCTCTGATTCTGTCTGCTGATTCCCAAAATGTGAACAGACTGTGAAAAGCAAATTTCCTGTTTCAATTTTCAGTATTTATACATATGTAATATAGAAAAAGAAAGTGCTTGTATTTGCTCCTTTTAAAGTTCAACCTATTCTGTAATCTTTCTTCATTATTTGCAGTTTGGCTGCACGAGAGAAGCACCAGCTTGCTGAACAGGAACAATGAAGTGAATAAAAGAGCTGAAAATTGTATCAGACAGGCAGCAAAATGTTGCAAACTAATAGTCTTTGTAATATAAAGCCATTGCAGCATAGCAGAAATTAAGTATTATGTTATGGTAAGGTAATGGTCCTTCACCTAAATACAATATGCAAAGGTTCGCTAAATTACTTGGAGACATAAAACAAAAGCTTGGAACATAAGTACTCACTTTCACAAATGCCTTCTGCAAGTTGCAATGTCAGTGAATAATTTTTGTTAAATAGAGTCATAAAACTTTACAAATTGATGCATGATACCTGCACAATTCCTCTGGGACCAGAATGTTCCCTTTGAAGGGAATACATGAGTCATCTCAAGAACAGCCCAGAAGAGGTAATCATGCAGCGTGTGTCTGTGTGAAGAGTATTGGGGAACTATTTGTGGGATTGCAAAGAGGGATAAAAGTTGAAGAATAGTCTTCCACAACCGTTGCACAAAAGTCCGATTTTGCTTGCAAAGCTTCGTCTGCTATTTTGAAGTGAATGCGTAGTAAAAGGCCGGATGTATGTGGATGAGGCATTCAGCAAAATTGCACATAATGCCTTTTTAATGACAAGAAAACAGCCTTGCCATACAATTGATCTAAATACTGTTGAATTCAAAGGAAGGCTTAGCATTGTATCCTTCAGCAGCTTTTTATTAATTGCTTGGATTTTCTTTCTTTTTATACATACTCTTAGGTCACAAAATGATAGTGACAAAGAGCAAAGAGATTTGGAGAGAAGATTTCGAGAAAAAGAACCTGAAAGACAAAGGTATCGATTGGATGATGGCAGAAAGCATAGAGCTCACTATGAGTTTGACAAGTTTGTGAGAAGGAATGAAGAAGAGCTGAAATGGGGGAAAGGATACAACCAAGACAGAGGAAAGAAAGGGAACTACAACTACAGCTTCACTGTGGAGGCAGTAGACAAACTGGGTAAAGAGGACAAGTGTGATGACATGGCATCCAAAAAGGAGCGCATAAGAAATAAGGTTCTTTTATTCATTTAGGATAATCTTTCATTAGCTAAATATGCTTCAAGATCACAGGTTTTACTTTTGCAAATTCACCATAAAGATCCTTTTTTGAAAAAAGCAATTCTTCATTTAATTTTCAGTAAAACTCAGACTTTTTTCTATAGCTACCAGAAGACAACAACAGTTAAAATAAATTAAGGTTACAGGTCTCTGCTCATTCGTATTTACAATATATAGAAGACTTTCTGTCTGCCTTTCAATCCTAGCATTTTTAGAACGCTATTCTTGGAAGCCTTGTATTTTACAAGTGTGTTAAAAATTGTTATACTTCTGATCCGTAACGAAATTTAAAAACTGTGGCATGCTACTCTTTTAAAAATGTACTTCCATTACCCAGGTCATAAAGTAATTATATTCTGGATTGACCAGGCATTGCTCGGTAGAGGAACTGTAAAGACTTAAATAAACAGCTAATTCAGACACCATTGTATAGTATGAATAGGCCGGGCCATCATTTGGTTCGGACAACGTATCCTCCTGGTCATTGTCAGGGAAGGTGCAAAACCAGTGCAAGCAGGGCCTGTAGCAGGGTGTATGGTAGAGCTGTCCCTTATTGTCTCCCAGAGATGTGGGCATCGTTTTTCTCAGACTGTCTGATTTCATGGGTGTGCCGGCATCTTTTAAGGAGGTGGCTGTCCTTGTCACCCTCCTTTTCTCTCCCTTCTGATCCTAGATTTACCACAAAAGATGACCGAAACGCTGTTTCGTGTAGTAATTTATTCTGCATGTGAAACTCTTCTTTCAGACGAAGTGACTGACCGGTGATGCGGGCTAAGGCTGACAAGGAGTAACCTGGTCACGCGCAGAGTGCGTCTGTATGGAGTGTGCATACAGCAAGTCCAGGTGGACTCGCTGTGCGTGTCAAGGAAGTCACCTTGTGCAAGCACAGAACGCCCTTGTGCAAGCACAGAACGTTTATGCCAAGGTCAGCTGGGCAGTATAGGTGAGATTTGTCTGCAGATACACATAAGCCGCTTTCCACATACACCAACAGCTCAAGCTGTAGAACAGTCAGAAAAATGGCTGGTTCAGAAATAGGAAGATGGGGAAAACAGTTTTCTTCCTGCTTGCCATGCTGCTCTTGAAATGTGGCGAAGTAATCTGGAACCTTAGAACAGGATGGTGGGTCTTGGGGGACTTTTGTCAAGCCTTAAGAAGCTGTCTCCCTTTTATTTCTTCCCATTGCACTTCTGGTAGCTGGCGTAGTCTCTGGATTAGTCCACACTTCAAGTGCTAGATTTGTTACCTATACAAAATAAGCAATAACAGTAAAGTTTTTTGCAGTGTGGTGACTTTTTTCCTTAGAGTATTTATCACATAGATGATAAGAGTTAGGGTCTGAGTTTTCCAACTTAACTATAGAATTAACAATGCCAACACAAGTTTTTAGGCAGAGATCAAGCTTCTTTCTGAAGTTTGTAAGAATTAATTAGAAAATGGGAAATTTCCAGTCTAAGTAACAGTTGCGCTAGCTTTCATGCAAACTGCAAGGTACAGAGTCTGTAATATGAAAAATCATTTGGACCCTTTATCATAAACTTTCCAATGATGGGGGCTGCTTGTCAGAGGATCTACTTTTATGCAGTTCTTTGTGAGGGAGAAAGATGTATGTTATGCCTTTCATTCCATGCTACAAAGCACTAACTTGAATGATCTAGTTGTATGGCCCAGTAGTGCATCTTGACATCTGGTCTAAAGAAACAGAGAAAAAAGTGAAGCAAAAAAACCAAAGGTGAAAGAAAAAGAAAGAAAAGGCTAAAATGCGTATTGGGAATAAGAAAAAAGAATGAAAGAACAAAAGACCAGAATTACTTCAAATTATAAAGGATATTAAAGATTAATATAGTTTGATGTCAGATGATTTCAGTGCTCTCCTACTGTCTTAAAATAGGGTGTTTAATTTTGTTTGCTGAACTTAACACAAGGCTTTGGTCAAAAAGCTCAGGTTTTGGTGAATGGGTTGCTTTGTAACGTTAAAAACTGGTATTTGTGAGCATAAAATACTTTTACTAGGAAAAGACTTCTTAAGCAGAGTTTCTGAACAGCATGTTTTATTATTGGAATTTTGAGAATAAAAAGCACTCTCAAGAGCTATGGAACATCACCATTTGCAAGTTGGAGGTGTCTTTGCCTTGTAAACTGGCTCCTTCTTCTGTTTGCCAGTGATCAAATCAGCGTGTGTCACTCACAAAGCCCGTGCATGCTCAGGTTGTGCTTACCTTGTTTATTATCAGTGGGTGTATTCCCCCACTCTCAGATTCAGTATGGAAGGCGTGATGAAGTGGAGCAATAACTGTGCAATTTTTTTTGGATACGTATAATTCAAATGTGCATTCCCTGTTTAAATTGTGGTAAAGATTGATGATTTGAAGAGCGCTGCACATGTATCAATTGGTAACATTCAGTTGAGAGCAATTTAGCAGTTACCTGCTGTTACCTGCTAACCTGTTCTCTGGTTTGTCTTATTTTTTATGCTTATATTTAATATTTGTCATTCCTCTGCAGAGTTGCAAGTGCACAGGCTATTGTTCTTCTCCGTTGATGTTACTGAAGGTAGCGACATTTTTCAGTGGTTTGATAATGGTCTGCAGTATTTATCCTTGTTTATGTCAAAGGTGTCATAGGATCTTTAATTTTTACAGCTTTCTTCATTTATTCAAAATGCTTGGCTCCCAAGAATAGTGTTATAAACAAGACAGATATTAAATACTCAGTCAATTTTCATTACACTCCATTTTTTTTCCTGGGTCTCATGAAATGTAAAGTGATTTAACACAAAATCTACTTTCTTCACAAACATTCATCACTTTAAAATCCCACATATGTATCCCACACAGGTTTCTCGGAGAGTTAACCACATCTCCTTCCTTCTAGGATCGCCCGGCCATGCAGTTATACCAGCCAGGAGTTCGCATTCGAACACATACGGGATCTACAAGTAAAACCTATGACTGCAGTGGGAAATCCTTTGAAGATGCTCTTGATAAAAAGTATGAGGCAGATAATTCAGCTGGAGGTGGTTCTGAGAAGAGCGAAGAAGCAGAATAAAACAAACTGGAGGAAAGACTTGTGAAAAGGGATGAACTTAAGAATCAGTGTCATCACAAAAAATCCATAGGGCTGTTTCAGGACTCCACAGGTGATTGCACCACCAAAATTACAATAGCTCTGCCTCTTACTTTTGGTAAAATAAAGGGAAGAGTGACTGGAGACATGGAAAGTATCTTACAGCAAAGGAAAATCATTGCTTTTTTACAAAAAGCAGAGGAAGCGCTATTTGCCTAATTTAAAAGCAGTTCAGTATTTTGAATAGTTTTACCTTGAAATAGAAAACCTCTAATAGTTTTAAAGGAGTATTTATATAAGACTTTTCAGAAGCTATTAAACCTTTTCAAGTCTAAGGGAATGAAATGTAGGTCTGCATCGGTTTGAAGTCTGAGGCACTTTAAATGTGTTTGGTGCATGACATGAGGGTCACAGGACCCCTTCCTGCCAGCGGCAGCGGCAGCGGCAGGGGCAGGGGCTGCTGCAGGGAGTTGCGGTCGGGCTGGGTGGGACCGGTCCTGGGAGGAAGCTCTGGAGCCAGTAGCGTTTGCAGGATGAGGCCCACAGTTTGCACAGTTGTGAGAAACGTCCGTTGGTATCTGTACCTCATTGTGTTTACGTTGTTTTTTCAATTAACTATAGCGTCAGATAAGTGTTAGTAAAGCTACAAGTATGTTGTTTGAGAGTTTGTCATTTTCTGAGCCACTTCTGCCTTTTTAGTTTTAATAGATTCTTGTGCTTAAAACAGAAGAAAGCTAACGCAAACCTCAGCACTTAAACAATTTATCTGGTTTTAATACATTGGTTGTTTTTTATGTTTTTGACACTGACTTTTTAAAAACAAAGTGGTTGTACAGTGATGACTTTTTATATGCTAATGTTTCATATGAGTTGCAGTTGCAGGATGTGGAAAATGTATGATACACGAACGTTCTGCAGTTCTATTTGTTAAAAAAAAATAAACACACATGAATGTCAATTGCGAACTACCATTTTGTAAGATCTAGGCTGAATTCTGCCCTCTGATGCAGGCACATATATCTATAAAAGTGTGTATATATATATATATATCTTCCATTGGTTTCAATGATAGCTGCGTGTTTACAGAAGGGCAGAACACGTTCATTTATCTTTCATGGCTGAAAATGTCTCAGTGGTCTGAAACTGAGACCTGCTTTGTCATTGACATTAAATAGTAAGATATTAATTTATTTTTACATCCTCTTTGAACATTTTATTATTAAGCATAACATCTAATTGTTCCAGACTGAAAAATTATTTATTGTATTTTCCAGATATTAAGCATTAAATAGAATAAAAGCAAAAAGATTTTGATTATGATTTTGAGGCGTGATCTTCTGTAATTTTTTCATCTGCTGCTCTAGAAAAATTAAGTAAGATGCTGTATACTTGGTATTCTTCAGAAGTAGATAGCAATACAGTTCGGAAGAATTTTGATATCAAGCTACGTAAGCGAGCTGCCAACTAAAATTACTTCAAGCTTCAGTAAAACTGCTGTTAGAGAATCATTTGGTTTTAGCTCCATCTAAATTTATCTTGTTTGCCAAGTTTATCCTGGCTGCAGAGAAAGGATTTTGTCTGGGCATCCTGGCTGAGCCAGGCAGTGTTAGCATGGGACAGGCTTTTCCCTCAGTGAAAGAGGGGACCTGGCTTGGTCCAAGGAGAAGGAGATTTGCCAGGAAAGTTCTCCTGCAGTAGAGCCGGACAGGCCCGAAATCTTCACCAGATGAGGGTCTGCCCAAAAGCATGTATTTCCCCCCTGTTTGGAAGCCCAGGGGACGCTGGAAGAGAGACCCCCAGACCCAAAAAAGCAGCGATTTTGCACATGCTCATGAACTTGAACTTGATACCTTGCAGGCAATGGTGGCTTTCAGGTTACTCCCCATCTTTGCCCGACTGTCCAGGTTATGAGTAAGCACCTCTTGATAGCATTATAGGTAATTAACTCAGCACAGTTTTTTTAGCAGTAATTTTCCGTTTAGGGCTTCTTATTTTCCATCTCTTTTAGTTACCAGAGACTGGATGTCAAACCTCGACGCAGGAAAAACTGTCAGGGTTTAAACATCCATGTCCGTCAGGTCAAGCTGCCGTGCCCTCGCTGACCAGGGTTCCTGCAGCCCCTTTGTTCACTTATTTTTGCTCCCTTGTGACTGCAGCCTCCTGCACGGCGGGCAGAGAGCCTGGCCTTTGACTTATGTATTCACATGGAAGGAATATTCAGGACATTCGGATTCGGATGTGGAGAGCGCACTAGTCAGCGCCTGCACTGCAGCTGCATCCCGAAGAGACCTGACGGCTCAAGGAACTCTTGGGACAACCTCTGTTATTCAGCAGGTACCCACATCTGTTCCTCTCACATCTGAGGGGGGCAGTGGAAGGTACCAGCCTCCACCAGCAGGATCTGAGCATTTCTTTAGCCGTGCAACACCTGCCAGGACAAGCTCAGGAGAGACAGGAGCAGAAAGGCACCTCGGCAGCACCGGGAGCACCAGGAGCCCCGGGCGTGAGGGACTGCTGCCTGCAGGCTCTCTGCTAAAAGTGTGACCTCGAGGAGATGAGAAATGCCTCCTGCCGGCAGAGACAATGCCGCTGCTGAGCTTCCCCTCTCTGTGCTGATGGCCATCTCGGGCAGTGCCAGCAGGACGGCTCAGTGCCTGCGGGAGCAGGGATGGGATTTGGGATGGGGGCTTGTACAGCCGTACCTGTAGGGAAGACTGCACCCCTCACCTGACTGGAACTCGGGGAGCACTGGCCCCTGGAAGTGAGCATGTACCTCATGGTAACACTGCAAAATACAGTGGCCAAAGAAGCAAAATCCATTTCCAAGTCCGTACCTCAATCTCTCCTGCACGGGGATGCAGCAGGGCCTGAGCCTGCTCCCCTCACCGGGGCGGCCAGGCAGGAGGAGCTGCTGCCCACTCCGTGCTCGCTGCTTCTTCTACGCTTCTCCCCATGACACCAAATAAACACCCGTCTTTGTCCAAACGCAGCGTGGCGTGAGAGCTTCATTGCCACAATAGTAACTTTGTTTTGCAAATTCAGCTTTGCTGAAAGCAGATGCAGCATCCCTGCGGAACGGGAATTGTGTCTGGTTACATCACAGTTGTCTTCAGTGCCATCTGTTTTCTCGTTTTTAAAATATAATACTCTAAATTCAATAAAAAACTTCACCAGCTTGATAGCTTCCCTGAATGCCTGCTGCCCTGTTTCTTACTGAGTCCTGAGGTCATCCACTTTTTGCAATATGGAAATCCCCCTGTCCGTCAAGCTGGAATTGGGCTCCAGTCTGTCACGAACGATTGTGTTAGAGAAAACTGATGTGGAACATAAATATTCAGTAAAAAAACCTGCATTCGTGCCAGTTGCTGTTTTAAAGAGAAGCTCATTCAACTCCGAAACATCATTCTGACAACTTCACATGCAATTTTCTAAACAAATTCTGCTGCTTCTTTGCATTTAAAATTGAATGTCTGTAAGTTGTTTTCAGAGAGTCTGTGGAGGTCTGTGGCTCATCTCCCCGGCCGTGGCCGTGGTGAGGCAGCACTGCTCTTCCTGCTGCCGGCAGTTCCTCTGCTGGCCTCTATTTCCAGCATTAATCCTGAATGGCCCAAAGGTGTGAATTGTTAACATGGCAAAACCTGCCATCTATGTAAAAAATTGTATTGAACTTCAAAACAAAGCATGCTTTAAAAGGAAAAAAACCCAACCCTGTAATTTAGTACTCCCCCCGCCCCAGCCTGATGTAATTTATAATGTTAGAAATCAGCTGGAAATGTGACTAGCAAGTTGGTGGTGCTGTCTGAGTCTTAAATGATGAGAGGAGAAACTTAAAATTCTCCAGTTATTATTATTTATTATTTATAACTGTTTCCTTTGACAGAAAGAATACGTGAAGCAAATAGCAAACCTTTTGAGCCTTATCTGATCAATTCCAAGTGACTTAAAAGAATGTGCTCTGTCTTCTCTGCATCCGCTTGGGCTTTTCACTGAAGTTCATTGGCGTCTTGAAGACTGAAAACGTCATCATCTTCTTACCAAGAGCTGGTTTATCTCTTAACAGTTTTACTCTCTCCCAAACCTCTTCATGGCTGCATAACTAAAAAATAAATGTATTCCAGATCTTTTTTGTTGTTTACACTTCATTAGGCCACATCCTGTTCTCGCTGAACACATTCCATTTGCATATCTCACCTACAAATATGTAAATACTATCAGAGGCTCATTACTGTTACATATATAAATATGGTATTTTGATTCAAATGGACACAAACACAGAAGACATGGGACTGCAGTTGTGAATGCAGTGTTTTTTGCCCAATTCCAGCTAGCAGTCTTGATTAGAAAAATGAAATATTGTCCCAAAGGGTAAAGACTAACTTCAGCCGGGATTTTAATTGCTGGTACAAAAATGGCATATTGACTCATGGTCGATCCATAATTCCCTCCCAGCATGTGCAAAAGGCAGGAGATACAAAAAGATGAAGAAGTGGGAAGCGCTTTCTTTTTGCTCTTCAAAAATGTTTACATGTTTTAAAGTGAAATACAAATATTCTGCATAAAACCTGCAGGAATTTTCATTTCTTTTTAATCAGGATCTCAGTTTCCAGCTCTTGTGAACAGAGAGAAAAGCAACTCTAGAACAATCCAGCTGGCCAGAGAGAGGGTTTGGATTATCCACCTCAGGAAGGACCTGATGTGTTGCTACCGATCTGTGCCCAGGTCTGTCCTGTGATGGTTTCCATCTCTGGTTACTGCAGAAATGAAGATGGTTCTACTGAATGAGACTGATGTGAAGTCCCATCTCACATCGTATCTGAACAGTGAATTTGAATACGAGCACTGATATCTGACATTACCTGCTGGAACTTCTTGCATGTGTTTGACAGCTGTTGAAGGTCACCAGCATCTAGAAATGACAGTATGTGTATAATTATGCTCTCGGGCATTCGAATGAGAAAATCATAATGCCCCTGACATAAATTAATGGTGTACTCCAGCGTGCTGTTGCCAAAAACGTTCTTCACCAGCTCTGTGGTACAAGAAAAGGACAGAGAAGAATAAACACAAAATAATCCTCACAGAACATGATTATTTTAAAGCATGATCATGAATGCAATCAAATTGGGTTAGGAACATGTCAACACTTTGGTGCTAGGAGGAAAGAGGTTGGGAGAGGCTGGCACTCAAGAGGAGACAATAGATTGGGTCATTGCTCTATACGTTGGTGAGAAAGAGGAAGGATGAGCTGACGACAGACTGGATGCTGGCTGCACCTGGAATTGCAGAGAGGTTGGGGATGACACCCATGGTTCAAAATTTGTCTGAAGCATTGACATAGAGGCTGGTGGGGTGGAGCACCCACCAGCCTGGTCCTGCTGGGGGCCCCGCAGCCCCCATACACATTAACCAGGCAGACCTGTGACAGCCTTCCAGCAGCAAAGGGGCTGCAGCTTCCACAGCCCTTTTTAGTGGTGTAAAGGGAGAGAGGAAGGCATTGTGGTTCAAAGTGCTTCCCTTTCACAGAGCAGAAGAGAACAGAAAGGAGACGTGAAGATACACTGGGTGCTGCACATCCTCCTCTTGCAGGCTGACAGCCTACAGAAGTTCCCACTCCCCCAGCTGGTGCCAGGTCCTTGTTCTGCCTCTGGGCCCAGCGCACAATAGGCTCTGCAGGGTCAACGTTTGAACATGCTGCCCCTGAACAAGCCATTCGCACAGACCCACAGGTGTTTTCCTTGCCTTTCTAGACCTTTTTCTGGACATAACCACAGGGCAAACGCCCTGCTGCTGAGGGAGAGAGGATCTGTCAGGGCTCCGTGTGTACCAAAAGGCTCCACAAACCCCTCCCGCCCTGCTCCGAGGGGTATGGACAGCTGTGCGTTTCCTGGCCTGACCTCATAGAATAGAATGACAGAATCATTCAGGTTGGAAAAGACCTTTAAGATCATCCAGTCCAACCATTAGCCCAGCACTGCCAAGTTACCACTAAACCATGTCCCTCAGCACCACATCTACCTGTCTTTTAAATACT
>NW_009649051.1:7678-19091 GCF_000708025.1 Charadrius vociferus | reverse complement strand
CTACATGCCCTAGTAAAAAGTCCTTCCCCAGCTCTCCTGTAGGCCTCCTTTATGTACTGGAAGGCCGCTATACGGTCTCCCCGGAGCCTTCTCTTCTCCAGGCTGAACAGCCCCAACTCTCTCAGCCTCTCCTCATAGGAAAGGTGCTCCAGCCCTCGGATCATTATATCCAGTCTAAACCTCCCCTGGTGCAACTTGAGGCCATTTGCTCTTGTCCTATCACTTGTTACTTGGGAGAAGAGACCGTCCCCCACCTCAAACCTCCTTGTCCACAACAGACCCACTGGTGAGGGTCTCTGCCCATCCTGGCTCCCAGCTCCCAGCTCCTCACCCCTTGCAGAACAGGCAGCTCTCTGCTGCTCCTGCAGCTGCTACCAAAGAAAGAGGACTCGCTTCACTAACAGCAACATTGTTTAGTTCAGAGTTGGGTGTTCTGCCTCCCCTCCCCTGAAAAACTACAACTCCAGACAATCCACTGAAATGTGCCCTGGTGGCCAAGAAGGCGAATGGCATCCTGGGGTGCATCAAGAAGAGTGTGGCCAGCAGGGTGAGGGAGGTCATCCTCCCCCTCTACTCTGCCCTGGTGAGGCCGCATCTGGAGTATTGTGTTCAGTTCTGGGCTCCCCAGTTCAAGAAGGACAGGGATCTGCTGGAGAGAGTCCAGCAAAGGGCTACAAAGACGATAAGGGGACTGCAGCATCTTTCTTATGAGGAAAGGCTGAGGGACTTGGGCCTTTTTAGTCTGAGAAGAGAAGACTGAGGGGGGATCTTATGAATACTTAAAGGGAGGGTGCCAGGGGGATGGGAACAGTCTTTTTTCAGTGGTGCCCAGTGATAGAACAAGAGGTAACGGGCACAAACTTGAGCATAGAAGTTCCATCTAAACATGAGGAGGAACTTCTTTACTCTGAGGGTGGCAGAGCACTGGAACAGGCTGCCCAGAGAGGCTGTGGAGTTTCTGGCTCTGGAGCCATTCAAAACCCGCCTGGACGCCATCCTGTGCAACCTGCTGTAGGTGACCCTGCTCTGGTGGGGGGGTTGGACTAGATGATCTCCAGAGGTCCCTTCCAACCCTGACCATTCTGTGATTCTGTGAACCGAAATAGTCAAGAGAGGTAACTTAGCCCTCCATGCAGGGCAAAGTCCAAAACAATTAAAAAGGGAATATTAAATGTGATTAACTTAGGAATGTCAAATGAAAAATGGAAACACTTCCATGGCTGAATAGACTCAGTGTTGTTTCCTTAATTTATAACAGTATCCTAGAATACAAACATTAAAGTTGATTGTGTATTGAAACTGTTCAAGTTCCTTATTTGAAGATCAAATACCTCAGAAGAAAACACTTGTAAATATGTTACATAGGGTAGAAATGTATTCAATGGTTATTTGAGGCATACTTCCAAAGACTTATGATCTCTCCATAGCTACACTGTTAGGTAACAGGTTTATTGCTCTATTCATTAGTCATTACCGTATTACAAGAACAAAAAAATCGAGAAAGTAATTTAGAGGCCTAAAAGAAAGAGTGAAATGAAATAAAATAGCTGTCTTGTACAACTATGCTCCATGCTGTCAAACTGTTGACATTTTCACCAAGAGAGAAACTTTACAGGTGAATATGATCATTTATTACATTTTGCTTAGGCAAAAAAAGATAATCTAGAGCTGCAAACTATATTCAAGCATCTCTCACAATAATATGAACTGAAAGGGGGGAGACTCGTGAAATTTTAGCATGATTTCATAAATCAAATTAAATCCCATCTTTAGAGAAAAAAATTCTTAACAAGTTAGAAAAAAGTTTAACCATACAGTAAAAAAAAAAAAAGTCTTAACCACTAGGGCTGAGACAGCTGCTAAGACTTTATGTATTCTGTTTGCTAGTGGCAATACTTGCTCTGCAACTGCTGATCCAGCAAAAATTCTGCATGGAGTTTCTTCACCTCCTTTGGTAAAACCTTCTCTTGAGTAGGTTGGAAAGAAATCCTCCAAGTACACCAGATTACATACAGGAATCAACAGCATAAAAAAAAAATAAGAATACAAGTTAGCTTAGTTTGGCCAAGAAATGTGGTAGACGGGATTTATCTGGAATTTAATGAAGTGTTTGATTCCATGCTAAATGGAAATTATTAGATGAACTATAGAAGCTGGAAACTAATTCAAGAACTGCGAGCTAGGCACATGGGCTGGCAAACCACAGAAAGACAAAACACTCAGGATGAAATGTTTTCCCACAGCAGAGGTGGGTTATTAGCTGGCTTTAGGTTGACTTTACACACTACTTCCATGAATGACTGAGGCAGGAGTCAGCTAGTGGTATCTGGAGTAATTAAAACAGGATAAAATGCAACAGTGCAAAATGCAAGTACCACACTCAGTACACTTGCTACACGAGTAGCAAGAGTGCTCTTAACTGAAGACTTGAATGGAAACGACCGGTTGTTTTTTAAGTCAGTCATGGAAAAACCACCATCCACTCTAGGACTTGAAAGTCAGTCATTGTCTTCCAATGTGTCAGACCAGATATGTCCCAGATACCCAGGGGAAACCTACACCTGAGCACCACGCCCTCCTCACACCTGCCCTGGGACACCCAAAAAGCTGCTTGCCCCTCCTCAGGAAAGATGCTTTCAACCTGGAAGGAGGGCAGAGACCAGGACAAAGAGGGAGGGAAGACCAAGCAAGCTTTTTCTCCCCAAGACCACATTATATGGGAGACAGCTGAAACCAGGCAAGAAGGAGGGTGGGTTTGAACTGATGGACACTTCTGGCACAGGAACATTGGATATATGTCCTATACACTAAAGCAGATGAGCCTGGGACATTAACTGCAGAGAAGAACAGGCAGGCACCCAACTTGTGGTCCTGGCTTTCTCCTGTGGCATCTAGAGGTGGAACGAACGAAAAATTCTTGACCAATCAAGAATCATGGTTGATCACTACACTTCCGCTACACTGTCACTACATGTACAAGATTGGTTTTCTTGAAAACTTAGCCATAACCGCTGAAAAAATAGTGCTTCCCTAAAAGGGGCCTGTGAGGTGTGACAGATCAGTGGTAAATGTTACCTGACACTACGGCTGAGCAGGGTGACAGGCACCAGCTTTTTTTAAAAATCTAGTGCTTTGGGGCAATGTTTCAAAGTTTTTGAAGTTTACAAGCAGCTCTATTTGAGAGGGAAAGTGAAAGCAGTTGTGAGGGACTTCTTTTTTTTCCCCACAGGGTAAGTCTGTGACCCTCAGGTGGCAAACGTTGGCAAGTCCTGTATCAAACACATTTAAAATATGAAGTGACTTTTTTAAGGTGGGTAATTTCCCTTTTAAAAAATTATTTAGCTCCTTTTAAGAAGAGGAATGAAGCTTTTGTGTCTGAGGTGCTTCTATGTATATCCTTGAGCCATAAGGCAGATAAGAAAACAAGTTACTGCTGCCACTGAACTCTTCACTATTTTATTTCTTGATGATGGGTTTTTAGCTTTGTGCTATTGAGATTTTTTTGTGTATTGTTCTATGATGTACCATGGTTCAAACAAAACCCATGAAGGACTTCCAAATGCCAGCAGAATGGAAGTCTCATAGAACTTCATGCTTGAAAAATAAATGTAAATTTGTGCTTTCTCTGGAGAAAAGTTTACTGTCAGAATCTTTCTCAGCAGGCAGGAAAGAGTGTTCAATACAAATTAAAGGATATTAATTATGTCACTTTTCAAAACATCTTTTAGCATTACTGTAAGGCTGTTTGATAGCTTTCTAGGGTGTTGTGCTGTTTCAGCACCAACAGAGATTTTTCTTTCCAGAAGCATAACAGTGCAATAATTTTTTTTTTTTTTTTTTACCTCGCTGGTGTCAGCATCAGTGAACACTGGGGAAGACGCCCGTGTCCAGACTCATCCCTCCTCCTTACCTCTGTGCTGGTGATGGCGAAGCGGTGGAAGTCTTTGCTGGGGGGAGGAGATTGGCAGTGGAGCTCGTGAAGGGTCTCCTGCAGAAGGGACACCATGGTGCTTGTTCCTCCGAACCTGCAAGCAGCAAAACTAACCCCTGCCTGCCAGGACTGCTGCTATGGACCCGGTGCCTCAGCTCAGCCTGTTCCCCAATCTTGTCACAGTGACGGCGTCCACGTGTCTGTGCCAGCCTGCTCAACAGGAAGGATTAACTGCCAAAACCTTTTGCAGGTGCACAATGCTTTCAGAAAGCCTATGGCCAGGGCCACAGGCACAGCTATGACCTCCATGTACCACCGATATCACCCGGCTGGCTTTGCGCCCACTGGGCTAACAAAACTCGATGGCTGTCCCTGTCAGGCTGCTGGTCAGCACAGGCATCACTGCAGCAAACTGCTTGAAATGCTCTACTGAAGAGAAAGAGAAAGGATTTCCACAAAAGCCTTTTATTTTACAAAGCAGAGGTGGCTTGGGTTTCTGTCAAATTTCTCTAGTTGTTGACGGCCAGCAGAGATGAAATCCTCTAGAACGACAGCGAAATATTCAAGGTGAGGGATGGGAGACAAAGGAAGAACAGGGCTGCCTCTTAATACGACAGCACGCTCTGATTTCCACACAGATGACGGAGGCCTCGATCCTCCAGCCAGGTGAATTTAGGTACCAACGCCTGCGCACACCAAGCCACTGGTTTGCAGGGCTTAGCCAGTGCCTGCTCCTCAGGTAGAGAGCTCTGCCTAGAGAATGCTCTTGACAAAAGGATCATCGTACAATCATAGAATAGTTGTGGCTGGAAAAGACCTTTAAGATCATCAAGTCCAACCGTTATCTAACTCTACCAGGCCCACTTCTAAACCATGTCCCTGAGCACCATATCTAGATGGCTTTTAAATACATCCAAGGATGGCGATTCAACCACTTCCCTGTGCCAGTCTTTGATAACCTTTTCAGTGTAGAAGTTTTTCCTAATGTCTAACCTAAACCTCTCCTGGCACAACTTGAGGCCATTTCCTCTTGTCCTGTCAGTTGTAACTTGTGAGAAGAGACCAAGGCCCACCTCTCTACAACCTCCTTTCAGCTAGTTGTAGAGAGCAGTAAGGTCTCCCCTCAGTCTCCTTTTCTTCAGACTAAACCCCAGTTCCCTCAGCTGCTCCTCATAAGACTTATTCTCAAGCCCCTTCCCCAGCTTCGTCGCCCTTCTCTGGAGCCTCTCCAGCACCTCAATGTCTTTCTTATATTGAACAATCAATTCAGTTTCTAACAATCAACAAAAAGGAAGGGGTGGTGAATCTACTGCTGGGACCCCAGGGGTCTGAGCAGCCAGAAAAGGCAGGTCGGGTCTCCTTCATTTGGAGCTTTACTGCCTGGGTGTGACATCTTGATGCTGGAGGATGGCTGAGCCCCTGACCAACCAGGGCACCGCCAGTCCCTGCTGACCTGTTGGTCCTGGCAGGGCACAGATATATGCTATTTATTTTGGCTGCACAATAACAGGTGGTTCGCCGGCAAAGGAAATTTATGAGGCAAAAAAACCTTGCTCCAGAAAACCACAAGGGAGATGATATGCATGAGAAGTTTTAAACAGGTATTTCCAAACCCACAGGAGTTTTTACACATTCACTTTTTGTCTTTGGTGTAGCTCATTTTTCTAAATTTTCTGTGATGTAGCCAAAAGTGCAACAAAAATACAATTATTCATATTAAGAATTATATTTGTTAATTATGGAAACTTATTCTTAGCCAAACGCTCACGGAGATGGCTGAAAATATTTTCACAGTATTTTCTTGACAGAAGGCATAGCAGGAAACTCCATGTGATAAATGACTTCTTTGAATTTTACCATTAGAAAACTTTATTATTTAAAGATGTTTTCAAGAGATCAGCATGAAACTATGAGTTCCACATCACTCCCTTCCAAGGCCAAAGCTAGTTCTGCACATATCTCAGCACGGTTTATAGTATCTGGAGTCAAACCAAATCTCCAGTTGGAAACCTTTCATAAAAGACAAATTTCTGAATATTTGTATTAAATATGCTTTCCAGAGCCGACTGACAATTCACAAGAACTCTCATTCTCAGAAGGAGAATTTTTACATTCAGCTATAGTTCAGCCATGTTAATTCAAAGAACAAAAAAAGCCATTACTTCTCTTAAGTATCACTTTTGCACTCAGAGGTTTACAGTGAGGGACAGATTCTCAGCTACTGTAAACCGGCATGACTCCACTGAAACTACTTTGTCCCTGTACTAAAAGAACTGGCCGTTTGCAAAAACAGCAATCAGGGGCATGGCCAGCAGGACAAGCAGGTTTATGTAGCAACATGGAATAGGCAGGCGACTACAGCAGGAGGAAGCCTGGCCAACATTTTTCTAAATAGTCCCAGGAAGGTTAAGTTCACACACACACAGAAACACAGAAACCAGCCTGCAACAGAGCTGTAGAGGTACTGGTGCGTGCTGAGTTTCACGGACCACCTATCAAAGGACTTAAGGCTTTGGACAAATAAATTCTTTTTCTTTTATTATTTTAATTCACACAAGTTTTTTCAGACGCTGCTCATGCTTCTACATTGGGCGTATGACAGGAAGAGCTCTGACTCTAAGGGAAGGTGAAGGGGGGATCACCCTCCTACAGGGGCTCCTTCTGCCCCTCTGTGACAGCCCCAAGACTGCTCTGTAGTGTTGGGGGAAAGCTGCCACCTTGAGACAAAGAAGTGAGAAGAAGCTGTTGGAACTGGTGTCCTGTCCTCAAACCAGGACAGTGGTTAAAGCCGCTCAGCAGTGACTGAGACTCCTTCTGTGCTGCCAGGGTGCTGGGACCTCACTGGAGCAGGGGTGACTCTCACCTCACTTGAGCTTTACAGACCTCACTAAAACCTTTCTGGGTCATCCTGTTGGAGTGCCATGGCAGCATCATGTTGTGGAGATTGGACAGAACAATGCCATACGAAACCTATACATAACAGTATAGGTTATTCCTTATCAAGATAATACTAACCAGATGAGACTATTTTTTGTGTGTTGGAAAGCAGAAAAAATGGCCATTGTCTTGTAAAGGCCTTTGTGGCTGCCTCCTTCTGTGCCCCTTTTTGTGCTCAGCCCTGGTGGCTACATTACAAGCAAGAAGTTGCCACATGTAACGTAGCTATTTTCCACTGCAAATAGATGTTTTCTCCATCCATAGGTTTTTTTCCTTTACTTATTCTTTAAAGACATGTCCTGCTTTCAGCTGGGATAGAGTTAATTTTCTTCCTAGTAACTGCTGTGTTTTGAATTTAGTAGGAGAATAATGCTGATAACACAGATTGGTTGAGTTGTTGCGAAGTAATGTTTATATTAAGTCAAGGACTTTTTCAGCTTCCCACAGAAGCTGGGAGGGAGCATAGACAGGACAGGCTGGCCAAAGGAATATTCCATATCGCAGATGTCATGCTCGGTATGTAAATGGGGATTGGCTGGGGGGCAGGGATCCGCGATCGCTGCTTGGGATGGAATGGGCAACCCATAATCTGGTGGTGAGAGCAATTGCATTGCACCACTTTATTTTGTATATTATTTTACCTTTAGTATTATTATCATCCTCTTCAATTACTGTTCTATTAAATGGTCTTTATCTCAACTCGCAAGTTTTTTTTCTGTCCTTTTCTCCATCTTCTCCCTGCCCTGCTGGGGGATGGGGAGGGAGTGAGTGAACAGCTGCGTGGTCCTAGTTGCCATCTGGGGTTAAACCACAACAAACATTATGTATTTTTTATGCATTTGTGCATTTGCCCCCACCAGCCACTCACGGAGACAGGCACACGGTAGCTTGTTCTTTTAGACCTCCATTGCATTATACACTCATATATGTGCACACACACACACAGAGAGGCATGCACACATTTTTAATACAAAATGCTACAGATTTTCTTTGCAGAGCCTCAAAGGTTGAAAAACATGAGTGTCTCCACCATACAGGGTATACAAGGACAAGTTCCCTGTCCCATTCAGGAAAGGAAATTGGAAGACAAGAACAGCTAATGCTGGAACGGAACACACCCCAGCAGTTCAGCTGTACGGATGCTCTCAAGCCCTCTTTCCTTTGTTTTTTTATTGCATTGTCCTGCGCTGAGCTCTCTCCCCAGGCACTGTTGACCAACCTGCATTAGGAGACGCCGTGGTACATGACTCCCAGGCCCATGTGAACCATAGAACCATAGACCAAAGGGCTGAGACCCATTGAAAGCCCTGAGCCTTGTGTCTCTGAGGAGGCAGAGGCTCCTGAGATCCCCGAGACAACTCTGCGCTGCCCCTTCACAGAATCACAGAATGGTCAGGGTTGGAAGGGACCTCTGGAGATCATCTAGTCCAACCCCCCTGCCAGAGCAGGGTCACCTACAACAGGTTGCACAGGACAGCGTCCAGGCGGGTTTTGAATGTCTCCAGAGGGGGAGACTCCACCACCTCTCTGGGCGCCTGTTCCAGTGCTCCACTACCCTCAAAGTAAAGAAGTTCCTTCTCATGTTAAGACGGAACTTCCTATTTCAAGTTTATGCCCATTACCCCTCGTCCTATCACTGGGCACCACTGAAAAAAGACTGCTCCCATCCCCCTGGCATCCTCCCGTTAAGTATTTGTAAGTATTAATAAGATCCCCCCTCAATCTTCTTTTCTCTAGACTAAAGAGACCCAAGTCCCTCAGCCTTTCTCCATATGAGAGATGTTCCAATCCCCTAATCATCTTTGTTGCCCTTTGCCGGACCCTCTCCAGCAGTTCCCTGTCCTTCTTGAACTGGGGAGCCCAGAACTGGATGCAGATCCCTTCCTTCCACATGGTCCCACTTGCTGCCCTACACTGGAGGATGTAAGGTAGGCCAGCGAAGACCTCAGGTTCCCCCTTCCTTCCTCTCTAACAGGTCAAATGCCACAGACAGCAAACAGACTGTGTTTCAGACTATTTTCCATCCTCACCATATGAAGGATGAGCCACGTATGCTGTGTGCCAGGCTGGTGTGAATTTGTTTTTGATAAATAAGCACTAGAAGGTGGTGATTACTAGCGCTTTAGAAGTAGGGGCAGAACATGGCAATACGAGATCAGATGGAAAGAGCATCTGACCTCCTCTCAGATGATATCAGACAGCTATGACTGAGCCAGACAAGCACACAGGTTGTCCTCCCAGATTACAGCAACTTCTGTTCCAGACACTTCCTGAAACAAGGTAGTATATTTGTGTTTAATAGCTCTTGATACAGTTGTGGGGTTTTTTTTTGTTTTGTTTTGTTTTTTTTTCATGAGTTAACATAATCACTTTTTGTATGCAAAGAAACCTCAGCAATTGAAATATCCTGTGAGAAGGGGTCCCATGGGTTTCTTAGGTACTGTGTGGGAAAAGCCACCCTGTTCTGCTTCATCTAACTTCTCTCCTGCTAGTTTCATTTGACACCCCCTTGTTCTTCCAGTGGAAATAATTATCATGTCCTCTCACACCAATTTCTCCATGTCACAGTCAGCTCCTTTTCCTAAAAAGTCCTCACATCCACCTTGCTTATTTTGACAGCAAACAGTCAGTGACATCTTCATAGAATTACCTCCTAGAATCCCAAGTTATTTTCTCCTAAATAAGGTAAAGACCTCAAAGCTGGTTATAATACAGTATTAAGGTTAGGACTGTATGTTTTATTCCTACCTGCATTTGAACTCCTGCAATTTTACCATTCAGTATCTTAATGGCCTACTGCGGCTCTTCAAGCTGACTTTCAGTCCTATTGCCCTGAACAATATAATGTTATTGGCAGACTTTGTCACCTTACCACCTCATCCCCTCTTCTAAATCAATTAGGAGTGCATTGCTAGCACAGATTCCCCTCCATTTCAGAAAAATGGCCATTTACCATTTACTTGAAACTTGTTTCCGTGCCCTTGTGAGACCTTCCCTATTGCCTCACACTGACTTAGCTTCTTTCCAAGCCTTTGTTGAGACATCTTATTGAATATTTGTTGTAAATCTAAAAGTGGATTAACAATCCATCCTGCTCACTTTAGAATGACACCTTTAAAATATGTCTACGGATCTTCCTCTTGCAAAAGATAAGTTGACTCCTTCCTGATATCCCACATATGCCTGTATTTTTATTCTGTTACAGCCTGGGTTTTTTTTAATCTGCCTAGAAGATGTCCACATAAGATCTACTGGTCTGAAATCTCTAGATCCCAGAAAAATTCCTTTTAAGAACTGGTGTCAAATTATTGACCTGGCATTTTTCCTGATTCCAGACTCAGCTTAAAGTCAAAGATCATAAAATCCAATTTACATTGCAGCCATTTCAGTCTTTTTTAGAAGCTCATGAGTGAGTATTATCTGGTTGTGGCAATATGTTTCTCCTTTTTTTTTTCTTTTCTACTTTTTCCACTTATGTTGCCTGTATGGAAGCCTATGCACAGATGTCAGTGTTATCAGAACACTACAATTGCATTTACAAAAGCCATGACAAAATCAGTTCACCATAGCTCAAAACAAGTTATTCTAAGAACTGGAAAACACTCTTGAAATTTTGTGCAAAGACAGTATTTTTGACTCTGTGCCACAAGTTAGTGGAGGGCAGGGCAGTGTTTTGGGTTAAGTTTCACAATATACTTAGTCCATTCATTTACTTTCCTGTTTACTCCATTCATGTACTTTCCTGTAACCATTGACTATTTGCCACTTGTGCTTTTCTTATGACAAATGTCTGCAAAAAGAGAATGTAAGAATAATGGAGGAAAGGGATAATCAAAAAATTATTAAAGAAAAGGGAAATGAGTTGTGATAGCAATAACTACAGTTCTGTGGAGTTTCTTTTGAAACGTTAATATTTTTGTAGTATGTGAGAGTGTTGAATGAATCCATGAAAAGCACCTACATCCTGCCCTAGATTTTGTTAACTTTCAGAAGGACTTCAACAGTATTAGCAGAAATACTACAAATTTATAGAACTTGTGTAAAACCAGCCCAGAACATTTACAGATGATAAACATATGGTAATCTCCAGTGGTGAGTTAACTGGCCTGATGTTCCTCCTATAACTCCAGAAGCGTATGCATTTCTGCCATGTGCTTTTGTGCCATTACTGCTTTTTTTTTTTTTTTTTGCAACGAACCTCCAGTCAATTCCTCAAATTACAGCTTAAGCCTGGAGATCTCAGCTTTGCTGATGAAATCTGCATCCAAGATACACTGGCCAAATATATTTAGCAAAAGACCAATTACTTATCCAGAAGTGCTAAACAAAGGTCTAATAGTCATGAGATAAAAAAGAAAGGCACTAAAAATGGACATGGCCTTACATAATCTCACTGTTTCGGAACCACTGAGAACTGGATGTAAGTTTAATTTTCTCAACAGTATCTCTTACCTTCCTTGGTATCTGCACCTACGGTACAGTAATGTGAACAGGCTGGGGAAGTGCTTTGTCTAAGAATATATAAGTCTAACAATAATTGTATCA
>NW_009649051.1:0-7608 GCF_000708025.1 Charadrius vociferus | reverse complement strand
TCTAACAAGAGTTGTATTTGTGGCTGCCTGAACTAAATATTTATATTTAAATGTCAGCCAAAATAAATAATGTGGAAGTCTTGGACCAGGCAGAGCTAAATACATCTACAAAAATAATAAAAAGGAGAAAATTGTCTTGGCCAAACTTCAAGAGGGCCCAACATCGAGCTTAGCCCAGCTTTGCTTTAGTAACCTCAAGACAAAGGAAAGAAAGTTTGACACAGACGGACCTCTTCCTGGCATCGTACTGACTGTAGCAGAAATCAGAAAGACTGAACAAGCCCCATGAACCAATCCAGCGTAGCCCAGCATGGTCCAGCACTGGTGTTAAATAACGTTTAGCTGATGGCCCGAACAGCGTATGGTATTAACAAAGGATCCATGATGACTTTCCTGGATAAAACACAATCCTTTCAACTGTCGCTGAAAATGGCTAATAGGGATTGATGAGAAACAACCATTTCTAAATCATGAAGAGGTTTATAATTTAACATAATAGTTTAATACAATGCAGAAAGAGATCTCTTGGAAGATGGTGGACCTCAGAAAGACCATAAAGACATGCTGGTACTTTAACAGAGTGTCATGTAACATATTGTAAGTTAATTTAGAAAAAAAAGGCTTTTTCTGCTGTAAAAGGTAAATTAGTTTAACCTATTGTTACAACTTTAGCCTACAGAAGGGAAAGGACTCAGCTCCAAATCAATACACCCTTATTTCAATGCCTTTATAAAGGTGTCTATGTGGAGCAAGGTACGTAAGTTCTCCTTATAGAGACCTTGGTTTGATGCATTCATCCAACCTGAGGGACCTAGAGACACCTGAATTGCTCCGGGCTTTTTGCACGGCCTCCAGTGACCATTCCAGGAGGACCAGGTCCTCTGTAGCACACTCACTTGACCTGTGCAGATGTCTCAGATATGGTGGGGCATTTCAAAGAGCACCCATTCTTTATCACTAGGCAACCGAACCGAGCCCCTCACCAGCATGGTCAGTAAAGCTGAGGAGCTACGTACATTGCCCTGCAGAAGGTACCTGCATTCAGTCAGTTGATAGCTCCCTGGAGCTGCGGCGACAATCAAGGCAGATGAGAACTATAGGCTAGGCTAGACTAGAGTAGAACAGAATATTTCAGTTGAAGGGGACCTACAATAATCCTCCTCACTGCGTGGCCTCATGGACATGAACTCTGGCACACAGAGAGGATGGCTGATAGGGGTGGTCTCTGGGCTGCAGGGTTGGTTTCTGCCATGGCCATGGCCCAAGAGAAGAGTATTAGCCCTTTGGGAGCTGAGTGGCAGAGACATGTCAGGGTCACCCAGCAGCTGTGGCCAGTGCATGGCCACCAAGGGCAGGGACAGCTCTCTGGGCCTCTGGGCCACAGGGACGGCCTCGGGCCCAGCAGCCCAAAGGCCTTCCTCCAAAGGCTGCTGGGTGAAGGGGCGGCGGGCGGGGCTGTGCGTGAAGGGCACCATCACCCCCATGTCACCGTGCCAACACCCAGCAACACAGCAGTCACAATGCCCTGGGGCAGGGCTAAAGGGGGCATCCTCCCATGTCCCACTGCCAGACTGCCTGGCTTGGCCATCAGGAGAGACGCGGTCCAGGGGCAGCCCAAAGACATCTGAGAGGAACTCCTTGAGGAAGCGGTGGAATTTGTTGGAGGGGGCTGAGGAAGGAAGCCCAGAGGCTGGATGGGGCTGCTGGAGGTTTCTCTGCTGCAAGGCCAGCTCCTGGGAGGGCTATGTTTTCAGAGGTCATCTGACGGAGAGAAATCCTTTTCAGCTGGATAACAGTGGCAAGACCAAGGGAATGCCTTCTTGAGGAGCACTGCAGAGCTCACCAGCCTCACCCCTGTGAAGCCAGGGGCAGCAGCCGTAAGAAACAGGATGTACAGATGTTGCGAGGAGCCCCAGCGCTTTGGACCACCCACTGCTGTCCTGCCAGGCACGGTAAGGATTCTTGCCACCAAGGCTGATCAGGCTGGGGGCCTTTTGCCACCCTTGGAAGCCCCTGTGATGGCTCCATGTTGAGCAAGAACAGGGCTTGGGCATCTCCTGGGAGGTGGTACTAGCCTGTGGGACAAGGGGCTGGGTCTCGCTCATGTGCTCAGGGAATAGCCAATCGACAGTGCTGGGGTCAGAAAGGAATTTTTGCCCAGGGCAGATTGGCACTGGTCCACGGGGTTTTTTTTGCCTTCCTCTGCCGCATTAAGCATGGTCCCTGGTTTTGGAGCTGAAAAACCCCTGGCATTTCAGGGAAGTAACAGTCTCATCGTTACTCGACTCATGGTGAGCACAGGGAAGTGAAGAGGATAGGATAGGACAGGAAAGGATAGGACAGGTTATGCTACGTTAGGCCTGGAGTTATGCATGAGAAGCTCTGACCTGGGCCTGAGGGGTCCATCCAGGAGAGCAGCTCTCTGCCATGCAGTTCCCAGGCCCATCCAGGAGATGGGGCAGACATGGCACACATACAAACATCTCTCAGGCAGGACCTGGAGGCCCCAGGCTGAGTGGAGACACATCCCCTGTGCCCTTGGCTGGAGGCAGTGTGGGTGGGGGTCCCAGGGGAGGCCAGTCCCTGGCATTGAGGCCTATAAGTTCCCCCAGGACCCTGGCAGAAGTGGAGCTGCACTTCTGCCCGGGTCCTCTCACTTAGACAATGATGGTTGGCCATGTTGGAGACGAAGTATTGATTGGGCCACATGGACCTTTGCTCTGAGGGAGCTTGGAGGGGAGGCAAGGAGAGGGAAAGGGATGGAAGGGGAGGCAAGGCAAGGGAAAGCAAGGGAAAGCAAGGGAAGAGGGGAGGAGGTGAGAAGGAGGTGAGGAGGAGGAGAGGAGGAGCGGAGAGGTGATGGGGGGTGAAGAGAATATTTCAGTTGAAGGGGACCTACAATAATCCTCCTCACTGCGTGGCCTCATGGACATGAACTCTGGCGCACAGAGAGGACGGCTGATAGGGGCGGTCTCTGGGCTGCAGGGTTGGTTTCTGCCATGGCCATGGCCCAAGAGAAGAGTATTAGCCCTTTGGGAGCTGAGTGGCAGAGACATGTCAGGGTCACCCAGCAGCTGTGGCCAGTGCATGGCCACCAAGGGCAGGGACAGCTCTCTGGGCCTCTGGGCCACAGGGACGGCCTCGGGCCCAGCAGCCCAAAGGCCTTCCTCCAAAGGCTGCTGGGTGAAGGGGCGGCGGGCGGGGCTGTGCGTGAAGGGCACCATCACCCCCATGTCACCGTGCCAACACCCAGCAACACAGCAGTCACAATGCCCTGGGGCAGGGCTAAAGGGGGCATCCTCCCATGTCCCACTGCCAGACTGCCTGGCTTGGCCATCAGGAGAGACGCGGTCCAGGGGCAGCCCAAAGACATCTGAGAGGAACTCCTTGAGGAAGCGGTGGAATTTGTTGGAGGGGGCTGAGGAAGGAAGCCCAGAGGCTGGATGGGGCTGCTGGAGGTTTCTCTGCTGCAAGGCCAGCTCCTGGGAGGGCTATGTTTTCAGAGGTCATCTGACGGAGAGAAATCCTTTTCAGCTGGATAACAGTGGCAAGACCAAGGGAATGCCTTCTTGAGGAGCACTGCAGAGCTCACCAGCCTCACCCCTGTGAAGCCAGGGGCAGCAGCCGTAAGAAACAGGATGTACAGATGTTGCGAGGAGCCCCAGCGCTTTGGACCACCCACTGCTGTCCTGCCAGGCACGGTAAGGATTCTTGCCACCAAGGCTGATCAGGCTGCTGGGCCTCTGGGCCACAGGGACGGCCTCGGGCCCAGCAGCCCAAAGGCCTTCCTCCAAAGGCTGCTGGGTGAAGGGGCGGCGGGCGGGGCTGTGCGTGAAGGGCACCATCACCCCCATGTCACCGTGCCAACACCCAGCAACACAGCAGTCACAATGCCCTGGGGCAGGGCTAAAGGGGGCATCCTCCCATGTCCCACTGCCAGACTGCCTGGCTTGGCCATCAGGAGAGACGCGGTCCAGGGGCAGCCCAAAGACATCTGAGAGGAACTCCTTGAGGAAGCGGTGGAATTTGTTGGAGGGGGCTGAGGAAGGAAGCCCAGAGGCTGGATGGGGCTGCTGGAGGTTTCTCTGCTGCAAGGCCAGCTCCTGGGAGGGCTATGTTTTCAGAGGTCATCTGACGGAGAGAAATCCTTTTCAGCTGGATAACAGTGGCAAGACCAAGGGAATGCCTTCTTGAGGAGCACTGCAGAGCTCACCAGCCTCACCCCTGTGAAGCCAGGGGCAGCAGCCGTAAGAAACAGGATGTACAGATGTTGCGAGGAGCCCCAGCGCTTTGGACCACCCACTGCTGTCCTGCCAGGCACGGTAAGGATTCTTGCCACCAAGGCTGATCAGGCTGGGGGCCTTTTGCCACCCTTGGAAGCCCCTGTGATGGCTCCATGTTGAGCAAGAACAGGGCTTGGGCATCTCCTGGGAGGTGGTACTAGCCTGTGGGACAAGGGGCTGGGTCTCGCTCATGTGCTCAGGGAATAGCCAATCGACAGTGCTGGGGTCAGAAAGGAATTTTTGCCCAGGGCAGATTGGCACTGGTCCACGGGGTTTTTTTGCCTTCCTCTGCAGCATTAAGCATGGTCCCTGGTTTTGGAGCTGAAAAACCCCTGGCATTTCAGGGAAGTAACAGTCTCATCGTTACTCGACTTATGGTGAGCACAGGGAAATGAAGAGGATAGGATAGGACAGGAAACACACATCCCCTGTGCCCTTGGCTGGAGGCAGTGTGGGTGGCGGTCCCAGGGGAGGCCAGTCCCTGGCATTGAGGCCTATAAGTTCCCCCAGGACCCTGGCAGAAGTGGAGCTGCACTTCTGCCCGGGTCCTCTTATTTGGCCATTGTTGGAGACAGAGTATTGGGCCAGATGGACCTTTGCTCTGAGGGAGCTTGGAGGGGAGGCAAGGAGACGGAAAGGGAGGGAAGAGAAGGAAGGAAGGGAAAAAATATAAGGGAGGAGAAGAGGAGAATGGGGAGAAGGGAAGAAGGGGAGAAGGAGGGGAGGTGAGCATATGGGGGGAAGGGAAGCAGGAGAGAAGAAGGAGAAATGAAGAGGAAATAATAAAAAAGAGATGAAAAGGAGACTAAGAAGAGATGAAGCAAATGAAAAGAAAGGAAAAGCAGGGAGAAGAAAAGGAGAAGAGAAAAGGAGAGGAGGAGGTGGGAGGAAGTGAGGAGGGGAGAAGGAGAAAACATAGAAGTATAAAGAAGAAGAAGAGGAGGAAAATGGGGACAATGAGAGGAGAAGGGGAGAAGATAAGCGTGGGTGGGAGAAGAGCAGGGGAGAAGCAGCAGAGAAGAAGAAAGAAGTAAAGAAGAGAAGAAGAAAAAGAGACAAGAAAGAAAAGCAAAAGACAGGCAAAGGACAAACAAAGAAATAGCAAAGGAAAAGTATAGAAAAAGTAAGGGAAAGGGAAGGAAAATGAAAGGAAAAGCAGAGAAGAAGAAAAGTACAAGCGAAGTATGAGCACAGGAGAGGTACAGGACAAGAAAAGGGCAAGCAAAAGACAAGCAAAGGAAAAAAAAGGAAAGGAGGAGGAGGCAGGAGAAAGGGAGAGGAGTAGGGGAAGGGGGAAATGAAACAAGAGGAGGAGAAAGAGAAGGAATGAAAAGGAGAATAGGGAGAATGGGGGGGGAGGTGAGAAGGAGAAGAAAATCGGCGTGAGAGGAGATGAAAATGAGACAAAAAAGAAAAGCAAAGGACAAGCAAAGGGAAAAGGAAAGAAAAGCAAAAGAAAAAAAGGGTAAGGAAAGCAAAAGAAAAGAAAATGAGAATAAGAGAAAAGGAGAAGAAGAGAAGAAGAGAAGAGGAGAAGGGAAAAAATGGGGAAAATGAGAGAATAGGGAGAAGAAGAGAAAAGGAAAGAGAATAAAAATGTAAAGGAGATGAAAAGGAAAAGCAAAAGAACAAGAAAAGGACAAGAAAAGCAAAAGAAAAGGAAAAGCAAAAGAAAAGCAAAAAGGATAAGAAAAGGACAAGCATAGGATATGCGAAATACAAGCAAAGAATGCAGAAAGGAAGGCGAAGCAAAGGCTAAGCAAAATAAAAGCACAGGAACAGCAAAGAAACAGCAAATGAAGAGGAAAGAAAAGGAAAGGAAAGGAAAAGCAAAGGAAAAAAAAAGTGTAAGGAAAGCAAAAGAAATAGAAACTTGCGAAAGTAAAAGAAAAGCAAAAAAGTTGCAAAGATAAGAGAAAAACAATAAGAGGCAGGAGAAAGAGAAGAGAGGGGGAAGGGGAAATGAAATAAGAGGAGAAGAGGAGAAGAAGAGAAGAAGGCAAGAGGAAAATGGGAAAATGGGAAAATGGGGAAATGAAACAAGAGGAGAAGAGGAGAAAAAGAGAAGGCGGCAAGAGGAAAAGGGGAAAATGGGAAGAACTTGGAGAAGAAGAGGAGAAAGGAGGGAGATTATTAAGGGGTGAGAGAAGCAGAGGAGAAGAAGCAAAGAGGGAGAAATAATCAGGAAACAAAAGGAGATGAAAAAGAGACAGAAAAAAGGCTAAGGAAAAGAAAGCAAAGGATATGGAAAGGACAAGCAAAGGACATGCAAAAGAAAAGCGAAGGAACAGCAAAGAAAAAGGACAAGAAAAGGAAAAGAAAAGGAAAAGGAAATGAAAAGCAATGGTCAGGCAAAGAAAAAGCAAAGAAAAAGATAAAGAAAAAAGATAAAAAATATAAAGGAGATGAAATGGAAAACCAAAGGACAAGCAAAGTAAAAGAAAAGGAGAAGCAAAAGAAAAGCAAAAGTAAATAAAAACCAAAGGAAAAGCAAAGGATAAGCACAGGACAAGCAAAGCAAAAGCAAAGAAAGCAGAAAAAAAGGACAAGGAAAGAAAGGACATGCAAAATAAAAGCAAAGAAAGCAGAAAGGAAGGCAAAGAAAAAAGGCCAAGCAAAATAAAAACATAGGAACAGCAAAGGAAAAGCAAATGAACAGGAAAAAAAAGGAAAGAAAAAAAAAAGGAAAAGCAAAGGAAAAAAGTGTAAGGAAAGCAAAAGAAAAGCAAATATAAAGTGAAAGGAAAGAAAAGCAAAGAAGTAGCAAAGATAAAGTGGGATGAGGCAAAAGAAAGGGAAGTGAGGGGGACAGGGAAAAAAATGAGAGGAGAAGAAGAGAAGAAGGCAAGAGGATAAGGGAAAATGGGAAGAACTTGAAGAAAAGAAGAGCAGACGGGAGGGAGCTGAGTACGGGGGTGAGAAAAACAGGGGAGAAGAAGTGGAGAGGGAGAAATAATCAGAAAGGAAGAGGAGATGGAAAGGAAACAGAAAAAGGATAAACAAAAGAAAGCAAAGAATATGCAAAGGACAAGCAAAGGACATGCAAAAGAAAAGCGAAGGAAAAGCAAAGGAAAAGGAAGGGAAAAACATAAAAAATGTAAAGGAGATGAAACACGAAAACAAAGGAGAAGAAATAGAGAAGCAAAAGTAAAGCAAAAGTAAATAAAAAAGAAAAGGATAGAAAAAGGAAAACAAAAGCAGAGGAGAACAAAAGTGCAAACAAAACAAAAAAAAAAGCAAAGGAGAAGAAAAAGAAAAGGATAGGACAAGCAAGGAAAAGCAAAGAAAGCAGAAAAACAGGCCAAGCAAAGGCCAAGCAAAATAA
>NW_009649050.1:548326-557471 GCF_000708025.1 Charadrius vociferus | reverse complement strand
TTTATTTTACATAAATGAGGGATTTACGTTAGCTCAGCACTCTGCAGTACTGTTCACTAGCAACACCCTTTTTCTTGTCATTTGTTTTCCATGAAGCAAAGCAAAACTGTCAGGATATTACAAGAACTGTTTCAAGTCTCATTTTGTAAAATTACCATTGTTTAATGTTTTTAAGTACTTTTAAAGTACCTGGTACTATATGAGCTAGATATAGAAGAAAAAGATAACTAAAAGTCTGTCAACTATTTTTAGAACTCCCTGAAAAGTATATTTAGTTGTCAAATAGAATAAATCAGAAGAGAAGAACATGTCCCCCTTTTAAAAAAAAAAAAAAAAAATAATCAAAATATATTTTGGTCAAAAAGCATGTACGCAAAGATGTAAATATTTAGATCTTAAAACCATAGTTTTTCTTGTGATTTCCCTCCGTCTATATTTTTTGTTCACCTGAGAGTTTTAAATTGCTGATATCACTTGTCAGTCTGGTGCTATGGTTGCATTTGAGGTGGTACACTCATGGGTGGAGATGCTTGGTGAGGGAGGCTACTAACACATGTGATCTGGTTCCAAGAGTGAATTTCAAGTCCAAACATGCACTTGCACTTCCTTTTGTTGCAAGATTTAATTTGTTGACACCACAATAACCTGCTAATAAGCTCCATTTATGGGACTCAGACACTTGGGTATATGCTACTCCAGTGATCACCGCTTTAAAGCAGTGAAGATACAGCCCAAGTAACTTCTCATTGAGATTAATAGTTGTTACCATCCTTCCATTACCTATCTTACATCTTTCCTGCTGTTCTTTTTGTTCTTCTACAAATACTTCAATTTTTTATTGTCCCCTTCTTTTCACTCTGTGAAACCACTGGTTACTTTTTCTAATGTTTTCTACTTACTATTGACTACAACCAGTCACATTATTCAACACAATTTAGGTGTTTGATGCACATAGCCCTTCCTCTATTTCTCTGCTTGCAAACACGTCCTGAGTAGAGTCATAATTTGTCATTGTACACCAGCAATCTGCAGCCATCAATTTGCAAGGTAAGGTTTGTTCCTGAATTGTTTATCTCAGCAATTACATACTTTGAATTCAAGGAGTGTAATTTCTAACTCACAGGAAAGAAACTGAATTCTAGGAGGAAAAGTTTTGAGGCCTTTGGGCTAGGAATTCTTGTTCCTAGGCCTCTCTCTGGGATAAAGGGAGTTTTTGCTGTTGCTATTCGTATTTTTCCTTAGTCAAAGCAGCTTGACTGAATTAATATTTTTTACACAGAATCTTTTTTGAGAGTGATTTTTATTTGAGCAGTGTCAGGGTAATCAACAGCACCTGTTTTTTCTATGTTTCTTTTGACTGCCTGTAGGAAAACAGAACTTAAAATTCCTGGGGTTTGAACTTTTTTTTTTTTTTGCTTAATACCTTTTTGGTATTAAAAGCAGAGCCACCATTAACAATCAATATCTTAAAAGCTTTAAAGCCTAAAACTGGAATCCGAACTCCTAAACCAGGAATGCATCCACCTGGAGTTCAGACCATCATTTAACATGAGCAGATCATGTGACTGAAATGATGTTAAATTCTGACCACAGTGTTATCAAAAATTTCTCTGTAAAGAAAATCTGTTTGGGAAACATGTAGATATGATAAAGAAAAAAAAATATTTCAAATTAATAGCATCAACTTTCTCTGTTCTGTTTTCTCTTCCTCTTTATAGGACACGTTGTGGGAGAAAATGACATACTAAAAGAAACAAATCAGTTGTCGTGGTTTAGGCCAAATCGGCTACTGGGGACCTGGGGGACCCCAGATGGGACCCACAGATGCTCTCCTCTACCCCTCTTCACAGAGAGGGGCAGAGGAGGAAAAAGACTTATGAGTTTAGAAGGACCTAAACTACTTTAATGAATATTAATAATAAAATAAAAAAGAAATAATGAAATATATACAAAACCATATCAAGCTCCTGAGATGACAATCACGACACCGGCTGGCACTGGGGCAGTCCCAGGCTGGACTCAGTGATGGAGGGGAACTGGATTCCAGATCTGCATTCAGGATCGGGATCGCAGGCAGACGAAGAGTCCTCCTCAAACGTCGACCATTGAAGGAAGAACCCCCTGACACTTTGATCCCTCAGCCTTTATATTCACCATGATGCAGATGGGATGGAGTACCCTATTGGTCAGTTTTGGGTCACCTGTCCTGTCCGCTCCTCCCTGCAGGTGGGATACCACTGTGCTTTTCCACTTCTGACCCTCCAACGGGGCAAATAACAAAATTGGTTGGCCTTGGGTGTTACAGCAATAAGTATAAGCAAGGTCCTCTCTGCATACCGTGCCTGGGCATCAACTACAAACATAGGTCTTACCACTCTGAGAGAGTGAACATTGTCTGCACAATATGCTGTTAATTTCAGTAGCTAAAGAAGCCCATCTAAGAAGCGAAGTTACTGAACAAAATTGGTTCCGTTTTACCTCAAACCAGGACATCAGCAAATTAACAAATCATCTGCAAAAGATAAAACCTTATCAAAATGATTGAAATTTCTTCTTATTTTTATCCCAGTAAAGCAATTCACAGTATTATTTTCCTGAGTAATGTGCTCTAGGCAATCCTGCTTTAGCAGAGGAGTTGGACTAGATGATCTCTAGAGGTCCTTTCCAACTCTGAAAATTCTGTGTGATTCTGTGATTCTGTGATTTTGTTGCATGACTAAAGTCAGCCTTAAAGAGTTGAAGTCATGAGACTGCTGCAGACCCAAAGCATACATTAATTGCCCAATATAAGAAACTCTTGTCTCATATCTTAAATTAAGACTTATTACCATGAAAATTTTTGAGTCACATCATTCATGAACTTTTGTTTGTGGTGGGATTCTTCTGATCAAATGTTAACCTCTTTAATGGGCACCTCAACATCAGAATTAGTCTCATAAGACTTCCTGTATATTGAGAGAGAGAAATAAGCCCTTCAAGGATGTATTTTACCCCATCGTAAGACAAATGTCCAACACAGTTCAAGAACTGGATGTGTAACACTGTCCTTTTTTTGCCAGTAAACTACTTTAAAAATTCACCCCGGCCTTTTATCCCTCTAAGTTATATGGCACATTATTTGCAACACTTCTTTGTGTAGGAATTTTGGTATGTACTCCAATGAGTCAGAGTTATTGCTCATACCTATTGCAAGCAGAGGTAAATCATCACCCCACTTTTCCTCTTTCTTGTATAGCACACGTCCTTTATGGTATTGAATTGAAATGAAGTTCATAGCCTTGTTTGTGTCCTCTATTTATTTATTTATTTTCAGAAATACTTTTCCAGAGTATTTCCCACTCAGATCCTCTTTGCACATAGATCTTCTGCAGTTTTGCATTTAGGTGCCAAATTCACAATACCCGAATAAGGCTGTTTCCCAATATATCTAGACTAAAAATATCCATGCCTTGCTTTCAATATTAATTAGTATTCCACCTAACTTTGTAATTTTCAAATTTACATTCAAAAGTTTACATTTAGGATGAGGCTTTAAAAGTCTGCTCAACTTTAGGGACATCTCCTGTAATTCCTGATCATGATACCATAGAGCAATCCCAGAAGACCAGTCTATTGGGCTTCTGTTTGAACATTCCTCAGCAGCCAAACCATGCCAGCCACACGTACGTAAAAAGCACATTCAGGATTCAAAGGATTCTAAGGGAAACTGCCGTTTTTCCACACTGTCTATTATATAGACGTAATCCCAGAAAAATACATCTATGGGTTGTGTCTGCTGAATTTTGTAACAAAGACGAGTTCCTTCATCTTGGAAGGAATATCCCCCTCTTCACTTTCATCTTTATTTCTGTTAAAGAAAACTCCCTCCTGTACACAGGAGACATACACTTTGACATGAAACCTGTGGTGAAAACAAATATATTGATGTGCATATTTGGATCTTATTCTATGCAGAACTTTTTTTTTTTTTTGTTCTATATCATACTATAATAAGAATATTGTTAAATAAAAATAGTGTATATTTCATGTTCATACACATACACATACCCCTATATATATTTTTATTTTTCAGCTCTGAATTACTCATGTAGAAAATACTTAGTAAAACAATCAGATATGTCTTCACAGGGGGAAAAAAAAAAACAAACTAGATTTTAGTTTTACAATGCTATCAGGCTTCTCTGATGAACTTCTAAAGTAATCTAGGAAAGACACGTTCATTAGAGTCTCATTACTTGGCTGGGTAATTGCTGTTCGTATCAGAAACACAAATCACAAGAAAGGCTTATTAAAACAACCTATTAAAAATCTCAGACAGACAGACTGCTCTGCAGTATCTGCCACCAAGTCATGTAAACAGTACCAAGGAAATTACAAAATTGGAAATCCTTGTTAAGGTTATTTTGTTGTTGTTCTACTTGCAAGGACAGGATTATTTTTTTTTTCCTACTATTGTCTGTTTATGAATACCTTATCCCCTCTAGTGTGCAGTGAGTCAAAAAAATAGAGTATCTATCATTTCCTGCAGCAGATAATTTCATATACTAATAGACTTTACTGCTAGGAACTTTATTCTTGCTGTCGAGTCTTTCTTTTTCTCAGTTGCATCCTCTTACCTATTAACTCTTTTTATTCTTATCTCCCTGCTTGCTTTAAACTGATGATCCATCGCCACAGCTGATCACTGCCCACCACCCCTCCTGCTGACCTATGCAGTTCTCCTTCCTTATCCTCCTAATAGGTGCACAGATAACAGCTATAGTTCTGATTCAGCGAAGCAGATAAACACTGCCTAATATTGAGGAGATACTGATTATGTTCCTTAATATTAAGGATATGGTTAAGTATTCTGATATTTGACTTAATATTAAGGAGATAAGTTCATCTGCCCCTGATCATTAAAGTACTAAAGCAAGCGTCAGTAATCATATAATGCAACCACCCCTCCCATCTAGTAACCCCAGCATTACCTCCATACTTTAGGGGGTGAACATGAGACCTGGCAATTGTGAAATCAGACTTTTAATTCAACAACTCAGAATACCTGTCCAGAAAATACAAGAAGGACCAGCTCTCCTTTTTTTTTTCCTCCATAGGAATGGTTTAGTGCATGATGGTGACATTTATAGGCAATGCAATGATTTTGCAGTCAAACATAAATATACCACTGTTGACAGCTTTTTAATGTTTCATCAGTGACACGCTAAGACGATGTGGAAGGACACATTTGGTAAATATTTGATGAATGTCATCAAGACAAGGACAGAGTTACATTTCTAAGAACTTTAAAGTTAATAAAAGAAAGTTATAGGATTTTTTTACTGAGCACCAATCTTCTATTTCCTAAAAGGTCCTAAGAGGTACCCTGGGGAATGTATACAAAGACAGTCACACAGAACTAAACTCATGCTGTTACTTTGGGAAGGAAAAAGCTGTTATTTTAATCTCACTGGACAATTTAATGCAATTTAAAATGACTGAGATAATATATACTCTTCATAATTTCAGGACAAAAGGTTTGCATGGCTCTATGTTTATCATAAGCCTAGAGGCAGAATTGTACTATACTGTCCTGATGAAAAATAGTAAAAGCTTTTCATCTAAAATGAAAATTTTTCCTCTACAGCAAAGTATGGCTCTGCTATTTAAATAATGGGCCTTTTCACTTGCTAAAAACAGTCATTATTTGCAGACAAAAATAATTTAAAAAAGAACTATAACAGATTACAATCCTATCAGTAAAAATAAAAATAAAATATGAGACTGGATGCAATTAGTGCCGAATAAGGTTAGGGATCTCAGGATGCCATCAATAAAACAAATTAAAAGGTACAAATTGTTATCCTTAAGTTCTAGCTCATATTCATGTATCCCACTAGGTTTAAGGTCTCCTTTCTCACAGTCTTTGACCATCAACTATGTTTGATTTTATGTAATACAAAGAATTTTACAAAGAACATCCTCATATAAAAAATTACGACTAATAAAATGCTTATTCTCATGTGTTCACTTTTGTTTATAATTATATATATTGTATCAAATTTCCCATGCAGTCTTAATTCTGCCCATCTTTCTGTGCAAACTTGTAGAAATCAGTAATACTTTGCTAGCTAGACTTTCTAAAATTTTACTGAGAATACTTGACTTCATTTTAACAATGCCTGTACTGGTATACAATCAGTCTTCTTGTAGCATTATATCCCTACCACTTGTGGAGATCCAAGGAATGGTGTTCTCCAGATAACAGTCAAGAAAGGTAATCTCCGCTGTCGTCCTTACTTGTCTGATCCTCTCTCCCATCATTTATAAAAAACAGAGACTGGATAATGACAGTGATCCTTATTTTGTATGAAGAAAGCAAACCTGCCCATGAAAAATTCACTCCATTTTAACTTCTCTGCTTGCCCTCCTTCAATGGCAAGCAAGCTAAGAAAGGGAATATGCCCGGCAGAGTCACCACCACCATTAACAGAGGTATGGCATCAGCTATTGAGGACAGGCAGAGTGGTCTCAGGAGTTGAGGAAAATAGGGCCCAGGCTGTGGGACATTAAGATATAGGAAGGAGACAGACATCTCCTGGAGAATCATCCCTATTGATAGCGAGATACAATGATGGCTCTGAACTTTTCTTCCTCAGTTCCATGCTCAGATGAGGATCTAAGGATCTTTGTATTGCCATTTGGGCCTATGAATAATGTGGAAAAACAATTGAAAGGTGTCACAACAAAATAGACTGAAAGTGTTAGAAAGGATGAACACGCTGTGACACTGCATGGATCTCTCTTGGGAAGCTTATGAAGAAAGTTTGTTTGAATTGTCACTGTATCTGGCTACAGAGAAAAAAAAATGTTATCTACAAATTGTTGTTCAGTAGGTAGACATTAAATTTCACGACAAATGGTATTTTGCAATAATTATTTGACTAACTTGAGCAGTTACTGTATATAGTGCCCATGGTTGAAATTAAAAAGAGACAAATTGAAATGAAAAGCTGACTCTTAGCCAAAGCTGAAGGGATGCTGCTGATACCATCTGCTAGTATAGCCCACAGGAACCAGGAAACCACAGAATTAGCTTTATGTGAGGAATTATGTTTCATCTGCTTTTTAGGGAAGATTAACAGGAGTCTGTTGTCCAATTGCAATATTAGTACCCATTTAATATTGCTTCTGATTTTGCTAGAAGTGATTTTAGATCTCTGCTGAGAAGTGGAAATGCTTTATCCAAAAGACGCAAATTTTGCTGCATAGAAAAACTAGGTGAAATCATAGCATAACTGGTTTTCTTGTGCATTTTCCAGATGTGCTCCTAATGATCCAGTCCTGGGATAACAAGAATGATTTTTTTTAATTTTTTATTTTTTATTTTACAGTTCTAAATGCTGTTCTTTCTCTAGTAAGCAGCATCCTTATGTGGGGAGAAGTCGGGTATTTTGAAGACTCTCACATGTGAGAATGAAGGAGTGAAAATGTTGAGGGTTTTTTTTTTCTTTCTTAGTCCAATTTTTTTTTTTTTTTTTTTTTTTTAGATATTAGATATTTAAAAGAAGAATTTAAACATTTTTTGACAGACTGCAGTGAAGTAAGCTAAAAACAGAACCCTGTCAGTGTATGAGAAAATGCCACAACTCTGAGACTTGGGGGTTCAGATGTGCCACCCTGTGCCTGCTGCAGACAGAATAACAATATTCTGGGAGGCAAGCAAAAACATCCTCCAGTGATCTTGGAGCCCAGCAGAACATAAATATAAAATAGATGTAATATAAACAGACCAAAAATAGTTCTATACCTGTGAAACCAGTGGGAGAAGTGACTGGAAGAGAGTTTTTCACTGGTGTTGTTACTGAAGATGTAAAATGAACCGTGCATGGGAAGAATGTTTCCAACTAAATACTTTACATTGAGCCTGAACCCCAAAACAATGGATTCTATGTCTGATGGCTCAATGATCTAAAATGGAGCCTGAATTAGGAGCAAAATTAGCTATTATTGTTGACCTTAACAGCTACAGAAAAGCTTCTATGTAGTTTGAATTTAGAGTATGCGCAGGGAGTGAGGGAGGTTTATAACATTCAACGCTGAGATTTATGTTTTCCTAACTGTGCTAATAGTTACCAAAAGAAGCAACTGACACAAGGTAAAGTGAGAGCTAGGCTTTTTATATCAGTCATTGCCAGATGCTGGCTTCTCAGCTAAATGTGATTTCCTGCTATCTCCTCAGCTGAATTTGCTAACTGCAAAAGCAGTACGTATATTTGCGCTTTTCTTCCAGAGATAGGCCCTAAGGCTCATTTTGTTATTCCCTGTGTTGTGCTTTTTCTTTTGCTTTTTCTCCAAAACTAAAATACATACTTAAAGGTAACTTCATTTCTTTGTGTGTATGTGGGGTGGGAAAGGTTTTAAAAATCACATTTTGGGGTGTTTACCAACAGGGAATGCCCTGAGTCTTCATGGACTATGGAGTAAAGAATCACTGAATCACAGAATCGCAGAATGGTTTAGGGTGGAAGGACATATCATCTGTGTTATTATTCTTGAACCGGATGTAGAAGCTCCAGTGGTGTTGGGATGGCAGAAAACAGTCTTCGGCAAAGAACACCGTCATGGTTTGTAGAATCACTTTCTGCTTATCTAATAAATTTACGCATAGAAATCCCATCAGGAATTAATACATTTTCTACAGAAGGGCTGTATTCCCAGTGCACCATATTTTAGAGCAAAGCAGGACAGGTACTGAATGAGAAAATTTTCACTAAAGGAAATGAGGTCTAAAAGAAAGGGTTATGTGAAGAATAGGATAAATTCAGGACTCCAATGAAGTCAGTTGCCAATTTTTGTAAATTATGAATTAAACAGCACAGCAGAGTTTTTTCTGCTTATTCTCAGTGTCAAAGGATCTCTAGCAATAACAGGAAGGTTCCTGATTTTCATGCTGTACAAAGAGGACTGCATCTCCAGTGATTACTAACCCCATGATCCATCACTAACAAAAGAATGCGGTGCTAGTGATTTTGTTCTCACTGCCCGGAATCAGGTCAAGATTTTGTCATTATCCACAAAGCATTTTTACTTAATGCACAACCTTTAAGATTAGTATCTTTGTGTTCTTTTACGGATAATATACCATAAGGATGAAAACTCCTGC
>NW_009649050.1:532673-548305 GCF_000708025.1 Charadrius vociferus | reverse complement strand
AATTATTTCCAATTTATCCACTTCCTGGGTTTCCATTAAACAAGAAATGACTCTTGTAAATTAAACTATTTACCATGCCAATTACTAAGACTATGAAATCTTATTTCAGATTATGTTAATCAGAGAAAGTGTAACCTTGAGTGTTATTCTCTGGTCTGGAAATCTAATTGAAATGGTGGCCAGAAAATTCTTATTTCTCTTCCTTTTGGACCTCTTCTAGAAGCTGCATAAAATTATATAACAGTCTAAGCATTAAGCAGGGAGATAATAACTGACATTTCAGATCTACTAATACATAGTTATAAATCAGATAATTTTATATCTCACCAGATTTATTAATCTGAAAAAAATCATTTCAAGCAGTGGGATTTTAATAATGATATTCATATTAAATTACTTTCTGAGGGTAACCTCTTGCTAACGCTACTCTAAATCTTTTTTATTTTTTTAACGAGTGAGAAAGGTGCACAGGAAAATGTAAAGAAAAAACTCCTGAAGATCATCACATAAATATATTGTTGCCACTTTTATGAATAAGGTACACCTTGTTTTGCTAGGCTGTTTGTGCTATTTTAAGCCCATGAAATATTTGGAACAGAGACTTCTCATCACACTGTGCAAATACCAGGTGTGAAATACAGGTTCAATTTAAGCCAGTGGGACATTTCTCACTGACTTCAGTGGGGCTAGGATTTCTCCTTATGAATTCAGCTTTCGGTATCTTGTTGTTTTGACTTCACATACACCCAAAAGCAAGGGTTGATGTACGAGTAGCATTTATCCAGTAATAGCCCTAGGAAGTTCAGTAACACATCTAAATCATAATGTCTTTCCCATTTCTTCTTTGCTTTCAGGGGTTGCAATTTGCTGTTCATCTACAACAATATTGAACTGTTTCACCGTTCCTACGTATGCACTTACCAAATCAAGTTCTCTACGTTGAATAGCAGAGTCATAGACTACTTGGAAGCTTATTTCTAGTCTATTCCTCATATGAGTCTTTTTGCTACTGGGGAAAAAAATAAGTGAGTTCTATTTGCTTTATTCTATAGAAACATAAAAAAAAGACATCCTACTGTTTCTCAGTGAATGTCACGATAGGATATCTAGCATGATCAGTCTCCTCCAACAAGGCTAGAAGTGTGAAGTATCCTTTACCATCCAACAAGTATTATGTATGACTTAAAAGTGGAAATATTTTGTCTTTTTTTTTTTTTTTTTGCCAAAACTTTTCAGTGTTTTACCCAGACTCTTCTCCCTCCCCTTTTCCAGATATGTTTTAAAGGAATAGGGAAGGGAGGGGAGATAATAGTATTTCTAATCAAGCTTTGGGTTTAAGGGTTCATACTAAATTTCTTAGTTCGTATTTTCTTTAAATGTTATTGCTGACAGCAGCCAGATTGACATCCCTAGAACTGAAACTATGGGAACAGTAAAATACTCTGACCGGTTTTCAAGCCTTGCTGTATTTTCTCTCTTGTATGTTTCTCTGTCTATAGATATTGATTTTAAATACCTATCAGTCTAAGTAACAATCTTGTGGAATTTTTTAAAAAATATACAGAATGAATGCAAAGTCTCAAAGCCAAATGAAGAATTGGGCCAAAATAGTCAAAGAGCATTCTCCCTTTCTCATACTGTCAAAGAGTTTCCAGCATTTAAGAAAACAATGTTTTCTTAACAGTTTTACTACCTTTATGCCATTTCCTAAATCAAAGCAAACAAGACTAACCTTTCATTGGAATTAGAAAAATTGACCAAGAGTGAAAGCAAAGTACACAGAAATTTTTTAACTACTGTTATTTTTGTAGGTCGGCTAGTTACTCTTGGTTCTATGGCAGGTGAATGAAAATGCTTTATATGATATGGAAACTGCTTCAAAAGAGAGTTGGAATTCTCCCCAAAAGTATTTCTTTTTCTCTAATACACTAAGATGAAAAAATACCAGTTTCAGAATATTAGGTTTCTAATTTAGTGTCTGCATCTAAGATAGGTGATTAGGATCAATAATACCTATCATGGCTCACAAACACATGATAATGCCTGTCTTATTTTGATCCTTTTGCACTTGAAACCTTTCTGACCTTGAGGAGTCACGACAGCGCGTAATACATAATGTACATTTATGTGTTCTGTTCAATATTGTAACCACCAATGCCACACTGAAGTGAAATCTTTTATTCAGTTTTGAAGAGTAGCTTATTTTAATGTTGTATTTATTGAATACAATGACCCAAAGAGAAAAGTAGGAGAGGCATAATTTGAAGCCAGTGTTGAAGTTACCCAACTTGGGTTCAGTACAGAAGCAGCTATAAGAGGAGACAATTTTGGAGAATGATGTGATACTTCAGACTTCAGGGAAGCCTCAGAGGCATTGCACTACGAACTGGCATAGTATTCCTCAGGCTGCTTTCAATGGCACATTTTTATTACATGTTTTGGTACCTAGGACTACACTGACAATAAAGTCCTCCAATGTTTTATGAAGGCACTGGAATAGCTAAAAAGGAATAAACTTCTTCTTATTTGTCCCCTTTCTCTGTTCCCTAAGTATTATGGAAATGATCCTTCCATTGTGGATGAGGAGGAGATAGGCACCTCAGTGTGAATTAGGTACCTAAGATGATCAGATATTTTAAAAAATATCTTTAAGCTTGCATATGTATTTTTAGATACTTTTAAATACCTACATTCCTTTGAAAAAACCTCTCAGGTGGGAGCCTGAATCTTGCTGTGTGACAATTTTTTACAAATGGTGCTTAAGCATTTAGGTCGCTTCAGTGTTCTTGCAAATATTAACCATGGCTAAAAAACCAGCCATGATCCAAGTAAAATAATTCACAACTGAGATGTAACATGTTATTGGGATACAATAGTGGACTTCATGACACTAATCACGACATTATAAATGCCACATCACTGTTGTCTTATAAACTGGCACAAGTTGTTTTCATGATACATTACAAATTCTCACTAGGTTTTGTGTAATCCCGACCTGAATGGGAGAAAAGCTATATGTTATTGTACCGTAACATAAAATTACAATAAGGGATGCTAAAATTACAGCAAGTTCTAGGAAAATCCACTTTGTACTTTGGGGTGCTGCCATGTATTAACTTCTAGTGGATTTTCTTAGTAGGAATGCCTCAGGCCTGATAGATATATTTAATACTTTACTCACTTAGGTATGCAGCTGTGTATTGAACAACAGCTAGCTGATGCCATACTGGATGCAGTATATCTGAAAAAACACTCTTGACATGTTTGACATAAATTAGTCATATGAAAGGCATCATTGCTAAACTGTCTGAACATAAAACAAAGTTCACTTAATATTGCTGAATGAGCTGGTCAGGTAAGAGTCCTCTAGCTGTCCTTATTCTATCAGTAAATGCAACTAGAAGAAGAATTATAGAAAGAGACCAGGCAAAATGCAATATGTCTTTCAGCTGAGCAGAACTTAGTGGACCCAATATAGGATCTGATGCTTCATTTTTGAAAGTGCTTGAAATCAATGGCAGTTTTGGCTAAATAGGAGTTATCAGATTCTTTAGCACTTAACCGCATGACACTCTCATTTAAGACTGAATAGATACAATTTCCAAGCAAAATCTAGATTTTGGGAAGTGTGATCGTGATAGTCTGATAGACAATCCTAAAAGAAACAAGGTTCCATTTCACACCTTCAATAAGAGACAACATGAAAAGCTGGCTGCGTCAGTTCAGGTGGGAAAAACAGAGGTGAAAAGAGGTGAATATTTTAAAAATACATTGCAAATTGAATAATGTCTTTTAAATCTAGCCACCTGTAAGTTAGGAATCAATTCTCAACTTGTTCTCTAGCTTCCTTTTATACTCAGAGAAGAGGTAGATGCCCATGGGCTATGTGTACCACCTGCCTTGAATTTATTCTTTTGGAATGATTGGATGGCTCTCTGAATGTGTTTGTTTCTATTTATTACAGCAAGGCTGTGCAAACAACAAATTTATTTAGAAACTCATTTTTAACTTTCTGAAGTTTAGTGTGATGAATCCCACATGGAGCCTTTTAAAATTGCCTTCTTGGTATGACAGATGCATAAGATAATTTAACTAATGAAAGACAATGCGGTGAAACTGCATTTTGCAAATGTCCAAAGAGCTGCCCACCATCATAGGCTGATTTTTTCGAAACCACTTAGAGAGCTGAGACACATTCCACTTTGTAGTTCAGTCCTAATACCAAGAGAAGTTACTAACTGCTGACCTCAGCCACATTGGCTGATTCTCAGCTCCTTTCAAAAACAGTTACAGCCAGAATGTCAGCTGACATCATATATAAGCATAATAACTGGAAGACATTTTCAGTGTAATGAAATCTGTTTTATTTTATAGAAGACATTTTCTTCTTTTGAGTATCCCTGTTAACATGTACTTCATCTTTGCCCTCTTTCTACTTTTTTTTTTCACCTAAGTTTCTAAAGTTTCTGCTTTTCTTTTTTCTTTTGAGGACTCATATTATCCCTTTCATTAGAGCTCATCATGCCTGGAAATTAAGTATCAACATCTGACTATTGGGCAAAATGGAAAAGTGTGATTCTACCACACCTCGCTGAACAATGCGTTACCTCTGGTCCATGTATTTAACACCAGAAATCACCTTATTTTCAGCAAAATATCCTATAGGCATGTTTGGTTTGTTTTCACAGGAGACTGTTAGATAACAGCAGACAAGGCATATTCAGACAGCTAGTGAAGACACTCATACACTAATTCTGGTTTTAGATTGCAACAGCAAGGTTAACTTCAGTTCTGGTCTGGAAAACATGTAGCTGTGGTCAAAATTTCAAGTTGATATGCTCTTTGAAGAGGAGTTTGGTTGTTCTTTACTAGCTAACAGCATCTGTCTGTGTCTGGCTCATAGCTACCCTCCCAGGGGATCAGGAAAATAATCCTCATGTACAGCTGTTTCATGGCAAAACTATCCTAAAACAGGCCAATAATAGGGCAAATCAAATCGCACAGTTTAAACTTAGGGCTAGAATAACTGACCTATATGAACCTTTAATGCATCACAATTTGTTTTGCTTTGTTTTGTACATAGTAGCAGCAATAAATACCCAAAGTGGTTTTCCCAACTTTTATACGAGAATATGACATTTTGGCCTTCCTCAAGAAACACATATTCATATGATTTGTCATGTCCAGAAGATTCACAAAAGGCATGACATGGCCGTAAAGGACAAATTAGAAAGAACTCAGTTTAACTGACAAGAGGAAAGCAGCTTTTGTCTGACCCATATCAAGTATGGACAATGAGCCAATGTAAAGGTCAGTGTGAACAACAACCATGGGGAATTTCAGACTTCCAAAGGCGAAGCAGTATGGTCAGCAGTTGTGAAGTCTGTAAAACCCTGAAATGAATGAAACACTTTCTGAAACTCATTTTACACTTAGCAAAGACTCAAGTGTCTAACGTGTTTCAAGACATTTTCTGCGAACTTTTTGACTTTGCATCACTAATGACATTTTAGGTCAAAGTATACTCACTAAAAAGCTATATGTTTCATTTTCCTCTGTGTGGCAAGCAGATAACTTTTACAACGGATAATTTTAGAAGTGTGCCTCCTAATTTACAGAGATGGATTCAATGTTCCCACAAACATGTCGTAACTGCTTAGTCACTCATTAAGCCACTAATATTATTGCTATGAACTGCCTGGAGAAGGACACAATTAGAATTCCATTTCCTTCATAGCTCATATGCATAGTCATAGCATAGAGTTAGATAAAAGGAAATTCAGAGAACAAAAAACTATATATTTTACACACACACACAAAAAAAAAAACGAGTTTGGGGGGATTCAAGCAGTTTTAGGTAATGTTTCAGATAAGAATGCACCACGAAATGCAAATGTCTTTTGTACCTGTGGGCATGAAATTTGATGTAAACACAGAAGTCTATAAAAAAGCAAAATACTAGCTGGTTAGCTCTGCTGGTCCCAAAATTGTCTGTTTGAATATAACCTACTTTTGTTGCAATTTGATGATTGAATAAACTACCATTTATTATAACTTCTGGGGCTGTGTCACCTCAAAGAAACTCCGTGAGGATCTGGCCCCGGATGTGCTAGGTTCTGTGAAAGTGAATTGGAACAACTCAAGATTCAATTTCAGACTTAGCAGACAAGTGTAACAAACAATAGCCCCATCTCACGGTTTCATCTCAAATTATTTGCTCGCGAAGTGCAATAATTCATTGTGGAACCACACTTCAGTAGTAAATTAATACTCCCACTCCCTGTGCTGGCTCAGCTATTGCGACTGTAAGACTAGAATTAAAGTTCTGACCCATTATTTTGTACGTACTTCCACCCTGCTCATACTCCAGTAGCTTCTACAAGAAGGCAAATTCATTACGCATTCTGAAGAGGAGACGCGATCTGAGTTACAGTCTACCAGTGTCCCAAAGGGAAAAAAAATAAAAACAATCTTTCCAAGTATGTTGCATTTTTTTATGCTAATTATTTCCAATTTAGATTTAGATTACCCAGAGAAATGTATATCATATTACTCAAGACTAGCACGTAGTAACAGTGGAAATAAATATTCCTTAGACAACTGATAAAGTTGAAGGTTCTTTGCAGCATGTAAACAACTTAAATATTGCACGGCCTGTAAAAACACACAAAAAAGGAAATTGATTACAAAACTGAAAATGAGAAAAACAAAATCCCAATAAACTAAATTAACAAAAATCAAGAAGGGCAAGTTTGTACCAGTGACCTTAGCTGACCTCCATTAGAGGGTAATTACTACCCAATCAATAGTCCTTACACATAACTATGGACACAAATGGTCAATGGAAAGTGATAAAAGAATGGTAATCAATAAACATTACAGTGTGGCATACAATTGTCCAAGAAGTGGGGAAAAATATATTACTTTTTGACTTTGGAAAGCCAATATATGAACCAGGATTCATCAAATTTTCGGATTTGAAGTTTCTATTATATAATGCCATTCTTTTCCAATTCCTTCCTACACAGCTGAGTTAAATGATCTGGTTACAATGTGACTGCTTAATGATCAGATTCAGTGCAATTTCGTTTTGTTGGTATATGCATTGCCAACATTCCTGAAGAACCCCTACAAACCTTGCATGGTGCTTGTGAAAATGAACTCGCTCCACTTAGCTGTTTGAGATCAGAATCAAATCAAAATATTGTTTCTTTGCCAGGACAACAGAAAAGAGAGAAGCAAGGCACTAAGCCTGAGAGCTTTTGTTGACATGCCGAACCTCCTGTTGATGGCAGATATACAATTTCAGGGGCCTAAACCAGAGTGCAATGAAATATTTGATGAAGGGGTGGAAGAAACTTTTTTATTGAATCCAAGCAATCTTGAATCTGGCCCTTGATGAAGACCCAACTGCCAAAAATAATTTAGTATTATTCCCTGATCACTGCTAGAAAATCAGTCATGAGCAGTCCTTCAGAGTTATACTTCATATTTCAGAAAATGTTCCTGATATGTAATTTTTGCAGTCTAATTTACATTCACTGAGAGACAGCAGTCAGTCAGCTATATAATATAAAACACATTTACCACAGCGTCACACATATACACTCCTCCTGCAGTCAAAGAATGTTGATGAAAATTATCCCTGGGACATGGTTTCTACAGACAGCACATGAATTTTTATGCAGGCAATGTTTAGCTATTCCTTGTGATCCTGGAAGGATCTACTCCTAAGTGTGTGATCGATCAGAATCAAAAATAAAGTCAAAAAGGATTCACATAAAAGCACTAAGAATTCGGTAATTTAAAGTTGGATCACAAAGTTGTTCCCCACAAAAAGAAAGACAATAGACTATTATAGAAATAAGACCCCTCCTCCCCGCAGGTGCGACCCCTCTACACTTTTCCACTTCCAACCCTCCAATGGGGCAAATAACAAAGTTAGCTGGCTTTGGTTGTTATAGCAATAAGTATAAGCAAGAGCCTCTCTGCATACCATGCCTTGGCATCAACTATAAACATAGGTCTTATCACTCTGAGAGCAAACAGTTTCTGCACAATATGCTGTTAATTTCAGTAGTTAGAAGAGGCCTAGCTAAAAAGTAAAGTTACTGAACAAAATTGGTCCTGTTTTACCTCAAACCAGGACAATGATTTGCCTGAATAAGTGCTATGGGATAAGAGTTACAATGTTACATCAAACAAAGCAAAATAAAGTTACCTTCTTCCTCCGATCTTTTTCTACACATTTTTCACTAAGCAGTAGGATTGTTTGGTCAGAATGGATGAATTTGGATTTCAGAATATGACACCACCTTTGATTGCTGTCCCCCATCATTTTGCTTTCCCACTTTCCCATCATTAATTAACTATTATGAATAGTCAGTTTACACCTGGACATGAAGCTCAGAGTGACACCAGTCTCTGAGACATGTTACCCTGGGATAGTGATATAGTCTGTTCCACCATTACCCGCATTATCTAAATTGCTTGAACATGTTTATGCACAGCTAATGGATTGTATTGAAAGGAATAATGTTTTGGCTAGTCATAAATCTGGTTTTAGACCTCATTTAATGATAAATATGTTAATAGCCTTTACGCATTATTTGTTTGTACCTCCACACAGTGTACAAATGGCAGGCAGTATAGTTGGTGACTGATAGTATCTTTATAACATGAGATTTAGATGATTGTGGCCTTTGATTAAAAGGCATTAAACTTTCTGCCTGTGCTGTCCCCTTGTTTGGGATTGATTAAAGAGATTATGATGTGCTTTCTTTGTAGGGCTGCATGACTAATTACTGGTGGTTCTCCTTGGATAACCGTATTCTTGAAACTGATAGACAACACATTATGGACCCCGGTTTTGTGACTTTTACTCAGTAAAACAGAACTTAATCCTGCAAAGCCAATAGGACTACTCCCATAGGCAGCTTCAGATAGCTCATCTGTTCAATTTTGACTCTCCAGTTAAAAAATGACAAAGGTTTGTGTGAAAGAAACATACATGTTTGATTTCCTGTAAATAGCTCATCAAAAGATCTGCAACTCTTTAAGGAAATATTATTCTTTGTTTTCTACTCATACCAAAGGTAAACAGTCCTTCTAGTGCCTGCAAGATTTCTCCAGTGCGTTAGCTCAGTTCTGCTGATGGAGAGGACCTGTCTATTCTTCAGATAAAGCCTTTCTTGATTCAGAGGAACAGATTTTCACTAACCGTGGCACCACAGTAGGCATCACAGCCAGAGATGTAGATATGTTCTTTGTCCCTCACTGTGGAAGTTCATGCTTCCAGCACTGAAGTTCCCTGTTCATTTCCTGGTATTAGATTAGAGCATAGACTCTATATTTATTAATTAAAATCACATTAGATGTGCATCTATATGTATGTATGTATATATTTTCTTACATATTCCACTTCATATTTACTTCAGCCTGTACTTCATGTGTGCATGTTATATTCGAGTGGCAGCTGAGACCCCTTGCAGTTCTTCAGAGATACAAGGAGGTTATGCCTGTCATTCATGTGGACTTGCAATTCCGGGTTAAGATGATGTTACCTACCATTCTCCAAAAATTGGTACATTCTACATAAATAGTAAAGTTCCAGATGTGGGTTTACTAAGGAGCCAATATGGCTTTCATGTTCTCTGTTGGCACTGGCTGGTGTAATGTGTTTCCATTGCACTGCTGTGACTCTGCAACCTCATAGTGTCTTCATTTATATTGGGACTGCAGTTCTCCCTTCTGTCCTGTAACTTGCCTATTTGCAACATGTAATAGATATTTATGACTTATTTGTATATTGCGTTGAGACACTTAATGCAATGGCCGTTATTATCATTACAAATAGTATCATAGAGAAGCGATTATCTGTAATATGGCAATATCCGTAATGTGTGACATAAGAACTTGTGTGCTCCTTGAACATCTATAAAGTAAAATCAATCCTTCCCTCTGCACTCCCCGCATATTAAATATAACAAGCCTAACTGCAGATGAATGACAGGGGAAGCTTTCTGCTTTAGAAGCTTTCTGTTGTCCCTCTGTCCTAGTTATTGTAATTGGATAATGTTCTGGAAAGTATCCTGGTAATAGCAGAAAAGTAGAAGGTGATGGTCCTCTTGACATATGACCTTATCAGAAAATCATCAAATGACAATGTTTCTCCCTAGGAATAATACCCCCTGTACTTGTTAATATTTTCAACATGGAGGGCCAAATGCACAGCAGAGAAACAATATCCTGGACATCAGAACTCAGGCAAAGTAAGAGCAATTGTTTTTACAGGCCAAATACTATGCTAAGCACTTCTGCAACCACAGCTTGCAGAGTTTGTTTGTTGTTAGTTTGGGTTTTTTTCCCTTTAATTTTGCAAGATTGCTGCATGGGAATAACATTGCCTGATCACAATGTGCACTTAAATGGGATCCAACTTTGTTCCTCGCTCTGTTGAAAAGCGTCATCTTTGACTTTGTATGCCAAGAAATAATGCACTGAATTCCCATGTACCACCTTCCATGTCCAGGAACAGTCAGTCAATCAAGACACACAATATTGAAAGAGGTTAAATGTCCTCTGCACACTGTCATAATTCACCAAATATATCAGGCAATAAAATCCTGTGATAACTCACTTTTCATGACAAACCTTGTAATGAGAAGTGAAAATGGGACAAATTAATCTGTTCACTTGACATAGATTGTAACTAGAAGGAGAAAAACTAGCCCAGAATTAACCCATTCTTGTAATGATCACACAGCTGAAAACAGATGTTTCTCTTTGGCTGTAGACTTGGGTGGTGGTTCTTTATTTTATTTACATTCTTTTCTCTCAAATACTTCTCTAGCAGCATGACTAGAGAGCAGTAACTACAAATGAGTGAAAAAAAAAAAACAAAAACAACCCACATTTGAAAGTGTCTAGCTATCTCATACCTATTTCCATGGAACAGAAGAGCAATCCAGACTTCCATTGAATTTAGATGCATAATTGAATCACTGCCTAATCACGATTCCCCCTTTAAAGAAATCTGACACCTTTTAGAATTTTTAACTAACTAAATTCATATATACTCAGTTGTCACAAACAGATAACTTGACCCTGTTTTATGGAAACACTATAGGTAAAGAACACATGACACATTTAATGACAAACTGCAAGGTAATAAGAAAATGAAGGGAATTTATTAATCCCATCTTCAAAAAGATGGTGCCATGTTCCAAGTGCCTATAGCCAGATCCGAAGATTAATGCAGTTTTAATTCTTGAGTAGATGATGGGACTAAAAAAGCTGGAAATCAACAGATACAAGTAGTACAAATTCTCCATATTTGCAAGAAGCTATGCAAGATACTGTTGAAACAAGGCTGATTCTGAAATCTCTGCTGTATCTGGTATTTAAAGACTCTCATGAGGGGTCTCAAATGACTAGAGGTTCTTTTGCACCTTGATCTTTGTAAATGTGAAGCCTAAACAACTCAGACATCTGAGGAGAATAGAGTGAAATGGTACACAGCACACCACCAAAATATGAGGCTAAAGAGGTGGCTCAACTACATAAAATCATATGCGGGGGGAGTTGGCGGCGGCAGGAGGGGGGTTGTGGCGTGAGCATCTCTGTCCTTGGGGGGCATCTCAGCCCTTGGGGGGCTGCCAGCACACGGGGGGGCTGCCGGCGCCGGGTCCCCCGGGAGATATTCCCTTGCTCCGAGCGTGTCGGATATCAGCGCACGGCTCGGTATTTAACATGAGCGTTAGGCTTCTGGATTGTATCTCTTAATGAGGCGCAGGCTGTCCTTGGGGGACAGTGAATCATCACGTTTCTGGAGCGCGAGCTCACAACCAGCAGCACTGGTTTTAGGGATTGCGTTGGCCGCGAGTCCGCGTAGGGCGACATTAGCTCTGATTACAGGAGTCGAGCGCTAAAATCTATTAACCCAGATATAACAGGTTTTGGTTTCTTTTCGGGTTTCTTTTGGTTGGTTCAATCGGATTTGCTTCAGACATGACTCATTGCCACTTCCTGCAGCTCCACCATGGCTCCTGCAGGACCCTCAGCCGCCGAGCGTGGCTTGCACCCACTTCAAACACAATGCGAATGCTCATGTATATTTTTCATACTGAGGCTTCATTTAAATTAAACGTGGCAGGCCAGAGGGTATGCAGTACACATCCTTGGTTCCCTTAGTAGACTGAAAAGAGAACTACAAAGAAAAAAAAAAAGAAAAAAAAAAGAAGAAAAGAAGATGGCAGAAGAAGCAATATAGAAGAAATGACAGGAAAAGATTGATGGCAAAGCTGTAATAAGGAGAACAAAGAGAGATGAAGATTTACTAGTAAGAATGACAAAGAATAATGAAGGAACACATGATGATAGTGGGAAACCATGGAAAACAAGGGAAAACAGTTCAAACAAAAACACTGTTGTGAAAAGTAAAGCTGGAAAAAGAAGAGGAATTAGAAAGACTGGAATACTCAGAGGAGAAAAAGGACGCTGGTGATGGGCAGCCCAGAGGGGTGCCCTCTGTTAGTATTTCAACTGTTACTTACACTTCATCACATCTCTGTAACAGCAAGTAATACATTCCTTGACTATGAAACAGAACACTGGAACAGAATATTCTGTCCTGAAATATTACATTTATTGTTAGATTAAATATTTTCTAGATTTTTGTGACACAGTCCACCAAGACTGGGGTTGTTCCTTCCCTTCCCTTCCCTTCCCCTCCCTTTCCCTTTCAAAAGGCAAGCAGAAAACCACAAAATAAACCAAGACACTTATTATGTGGCAGAACTGAACCTCAAATGTTAAAATTTTACATTAGCCTAAAAAGAGATGGACTAAATTCCTAGGAGAAAAATTCACTGAGGTGTAGTAAACACAAAAATTTCACCTCTGGCTCAAGAAGCTTTTAGGCCAGAAGCTGCTTGAAGCTTAGCGTGTGTCCTGGAAAAAATGTCATAATCTGTTTTCCTGACCTCCCTGGGTTTTGCTGATGGACACTGTCAGAGTCCGAAGGCGAGAGGAGCGTGGTCTGCCTTGCAAGGCCACATCATCTGGGCTCTGTGAGAGGGAGGAGTGGCTGACACAGCTTAAAATGAAGACACATATCTTGCAATGCAGAAATACCGATCATAGATTCTAGGGGTTAGCTCCAGAATTGAAGCATAGAATCATAGAATGGTTTGGGTTGTACGTGACCCCCTGCAATGAGCAAGGATATCTTCAACTAGATGAGTCTGCTCAGAACCCCAGACATCTGACTGGGAATGTTTTCAGGGATGGGGCATCTACCACATCTCTGGGCAACCTGCGCCAGTGTTTTACCACCCTCATTGTAAAACAATTTCTTCCCTCTAAGTCTGAATCTTCCCTATTTTAGTTTAAAAATGTTACCCCTCATCCTCTTGCAACAGGTGCTGCTAAAATGTTTGTCCCTATCTTTCCTTTAAGTACTGGAAGGCCGCAATAAGATCTCCCCAGAGCCTTCTCTTCTCCAGGCTGAACAACCCCAACTCTCTCAGCCTGTTCTCATAGGAGAGGTGCTCTGTCACTCTGATCATGTTTGTGGCCTCCTCTGGACCCTCTCCTCCTCTGTTTTTCCTGTGCTGAGGGCTCCAGAGCTGAACACAGTACTCCAGGTGGGGTCTTACCAGGATGAAGTAGAGGGGAAGGAGAAAAACTAGCCCAGAATTAACCCATTCTTGTAATGATCACACAGCTCAAAACAGATGTTTCTCCTTGGCTGTAGACTTAGGTGGTGGTTCTTGATTTTATTTGCCTTCTTTTCTCTCAAGTACCTCTCTAGCAGTATGACTAGAGAGCAGTAACTACAAATGAATGAAAAGAAACATTTCAAAATGTTTTCAAAAGACAGCATGGCTGTATCTACACGGTTCTGAGCAGAGTCTAATTAAGCAAGACTAATTAGTGCTTTGAACAATGTCTTACAGAAGAGACTAAACTGTTTCTGACCTACAAAACATCTGTATTTTTCATCTACACAATTTTGTTTATTTTATGTTAGGTCTGGGATCTCTACATTGTGCGATGTAGAGATAGATACAGTACCTTTGTTATGACATTTGGGTTTTTTTTACTTTTCTACCAGTGCTTAAAATAAATGAAGAAGGAATTAATTTAAAATTGTATATCTATATTTTTTACATTATATGTAGACTTAACATTATCTCGCATGTATTCCTCTTCAGGCAACATTCCAAGCTGCATTAACTAAAACTGTCATCTCATATATAAAGCATTTTTCAGATGTTCTTTCATATTTGCAGAATCAGTCAAACTATTCATCACACCAAGCATAGATCCCTTTTATGTCAACAAAATTGGCATTCATTTTTTTTTAATAGAGTGGCTGAGCAACCAAAGTAATCATTTTTAGGAAATGGATTTTTTGTAAATTGTTTTCTACTAAGGTCAGTTTCAGTTGATAGATTGATTCATGTGATATTTTTTCTTATGCTTTGTTGATTTTTTTTTTATTAATTTATTACTATTTATTTAATAATTAATATAACCCAGACAGGCATGAGCTAAATATCACCCCTGCTCCAATTAAGGCATTAGGTATGATTTGGAAATATATTCACCTTTACTTTCTGGATTGTTTAATTCTTCATAAAGGAAACAAAGGCCTGTTGTTAAACTATAATAAAATGAGCAACATCTTTTGACAAGCTGTAACTGCAGTTCTATAATTTTAATTTTTCTTTTGTGATTCAATCTTCTCTAGATAAACAAGAAGTGAAGGTGACAAAAGTATAAATATCAGTCACTGAAAAGAGCTAATATTGAGAAGTAGTGCACATTTTTGCTGTGACTTTTCCTTAGAGCAAGGCTCCTTTATTTTGCATTTCAAAGCAAGATGATGTTGACTATTATAACTTCTCACTTTGAAGAAAAAAGAAATAGTTCTGAACAGAAGAAGATGAGAAAAGAACATATCTATTCTGTGTGAGTTCTAGTCTACCGCCATCATTTTTTAAAAGGTATCTCCAGCTCTATGGTAGGTCTCCACTCCTCTCCCTCAGAAGTCAGACTTTTCTTACAGCTGTGGTTTTCAAACTAAAGAATTAGTAGCTCTTTCTTAGCGTGTACAAATCCACTCTGATGACTGAGAACTGTGTTTTTACAAAATACACTGAGTTAAAAGCATCCAGAAGGAAATAAACCCATGGTGAATGAAAGAACTGGAGAACAGCCAATCTATCCAACTTTTAATAATGAAACAGCACTGCAATAGCATCTACTGGCCCCAACCCAAGCATAGAGTTTTTATTACCCTAGGCCCTTAACACACATGTAATATGCTAAGCTGTGTATGTTATTTCAGTCCTTATTAAGTTGTTTAACATGGGGTGCCTTATTAAGTTGTTTAACATGGGGTGAAATAAATAGTTATTATCCTTATTTTTGAAGTTGTGAGAGAAGGATGGGGAAAAAATAAATTACCTATAGCTCCAGAACATGTGAGGTGGTAGAAATTAGAGTATAGTGTCCCTAAACCTTTAATCAAAATATCACAAGTTCTCTGAACAGGTATTTTGCATTAATATTTTTCCCTACTACTTTGCTTCACCAAAGTCCTTCTATAGTCTTTTCATCTAAAT
>NW_009649050.1:492978-532658 GCF_000708025.1 Charadrius vociferus | reverse complement strand
GTTTTTCTCTCCCTTCTTTCCTCCATTTTACAAAAATGAAGCAATACTATTGCTAGCCTCAAGCTGTGAAAGACTGAACTGACAGGGTAGGAATATACAGGCCCTGTGAGCACAGAGATTGTTGAAAACACAATTTAGTTCTGAGGCTCCAGCTTTGCATCGTTAAGAACTGGTGCTTGGGTAGCATTGTATAATCAATCTACCTCTCCAAACTGTAATTAGTTTTATAACTGAAAGAAGCAAATTCAAGTCATCGTAAAACTCGATCATCCAAGCTCTCATTTTTGTAAAGCTAGAAAATAGATTATTGTTTTTCTTAGAATCATCATAGAATCATAGAATGGTTTAGGTTGGAAAGGACCTGGAAGATCATAGAGTTCCAACCCCACTGCCATGGGCAGGGACACCTCCCACCAGCCCAGGTTGCCCAAGGCCACGTCCAGCCTGGCCTTGAACACCTCCAGGCATGAGGCCTCAGCAACTTCTCTGGGCAACCTGTTCCAGTGCCACACCACCCTCATAGTGAAATTTTCTTCCTAATGTTTAATCTAAACCTGCCCTCTTCCAGTTTAAAGCCATTCCCCCTCGTCCTGTCACTACATGCCCTAGAAAAAAGTCCTTCCCCAGCTCTCCTGTAGCCCCTTTAGGTACTGGAAGGCCGCAACAAGATCTCCCTGGAGCCTTCTCTCCTCCAGGCTGAACAGCCCCAACTCTCTCAGCCTCTTCTCAAAGGAGAGGTGTTCCAGCCCTCTGATCATCTTCGTGGCCCTCCTCTGGACCCGCTCCATCAGGTCCATATCCTTCTTCTATATGAAGGCTTCAGATGAAATTTTGGTAAGAGACTTTAGTCACTTTCAGCAGCTCATTTTATCAGTTTTGAAAGAGCCACTTATTTTTGTAATTTAAAAAAAAAAAAAAATTAAGTGATGATGAAAGCTCTTAGGTAGACAAGCCTGGAGTCTGACTTTCCTCTTTCTGTAATTTTCCCCCATCAGCAGTCATCCCCACTGAAGTCAGTAAAAGTGCTCCCAAGATTTTCCGAGGGAAGAATGAGGCCCTTCATTTTTTGTTCTAGTATAGCCCAACCGGTAAAATCTCCTCCTGCTGCTTTAGGTCACTGTGTTTCAGTGCTATAAGGTAGAGTATGGCTGCTATAACTTTGCTGTTTACCCACCTCTATGTTTACAAGTGTCTGGCCTTTTAGATTCTCTGAGGACCAGTATACTTACAAGGAAGATTTCCATACAGCAAGTGATTTTCCTTTAAAACTTTAATGGTACCATTATACCTTTTCATATTGGTTAATTGTCAAATTCTTTTCTGTGGGATTATAGATTTCAGTGATCTCTAAGAGTTCTACTCTTTTTTTTAATTCTTTTTGATGAACTGATGTACAATTTCATTTTTTAACCCTTCTTTTTCTTTTGTCACAGTTCCACACCGACACAGGTATAATACCTATTGCATTCTACACAGCTATCAGCATACCAAAATGTATGAGATTACATCTGACGTCCACTGTACGTGAAGAAATTATTCCCAGTTACTGCAGCAGTTAATGAGCAAAAATGTGTTGATTAGAAAAACTTACATATATTAAAGGCCTTTGAAAGGACATTATGGATTTTAGTCTAAACATGAGGTGGTGGAAAAAGCAGCTAATCAAAATAAGCTTCATAGATTACCCAGACACAGAAACGGCAAACACGAACATGGTATAATTAACTGATTGTTGCAACATATTTGAGCTTGACTGTGAAGATGTTTACTACCAGACACAGGGAATGATGAAAGTCAATGGAATTCTTTTCATTTACTTGGATGAGCTTTCTGTCAAGTTCAGAATATTTACAGGGCTTGAAATTACATGATTCAGTCAACTATAGCTGGTCAGAATATATGTCTTTTTTTCCAAACAAATTTTAAAACCAATGGCTTTTGGTAAAAGCTGTTCATGAAAAATCCATTTTATCAAAGTACTAAAAATGGAATTATTTTCACTTTTTGCTGTACAATTTTGTAAGTATCAATATTGTGAAAGGAAATTAATTGTTTTTAAAAAATTAGTGGAATCCTTAGTTAATGCAAAAAAAAATTCAACTCAAGTAGAAATATTCCAATCATACCTGCTCATTGTAATAGGCAGCAAACTATCAAATAAACGTATTGGAAGGACATGGTCCCAGATGAACTATTAACAGCCAAGGGAACATTTGCTATAGGGTTAGATAGCTTTTAAAATTATCTCTGTTTTTTTTACTAATTCCCTGGTCTATACCACATAAACAGACAATGCTTCTTCCAAACCCAACTGTGTTTTTTTCTTGCAGTCATTCTCTACAGGTGTCCTTTGTCTTAAAACATCTGCAGTTGCACAGGGATCCAGCCATATGCCTGTATAGGTGCATGGCTAGCAGGAGTACTTAATGGGATTTTCAATTTGCTTTTCAATTTTTGCTTTTTTTCACCTTATGAATCTAAATAATTGAAAGAGTTTTGTGAATTACAAATCCCATCGAAACCCCTGTACACAATAATCATTTAATTATTCAAGTCTTTCTACTGTTATCATTGATGCAGTAATTGGAATTTCTTTTTCAGTGTGTATGCTGATTATATTCCTAAGAGAAGGAAAATCTCTTTATTTCCTATTTTTTCTGTTCTTTTCCATTATTCTTTTTTCAAATGGAAGAATAGTTGGAATCTTCCTGAAGTTTTCAGAATAGCTAACCCATATCATCATCCAGAAGGCTAAATCTCCAGCCCATTAATCTGAAGAAGTTATTCAGAAATATGACAATAGAAATGCTGTTACTGCCTGCTTTCTGAGGATCAGGGAATGCAATGTCACAGGGTGGGGTTTTTTGCACTAATACGTCTCCTTCAGTTGTCAAAGGTTGTCCACATACGGTAAAGAGTGAGAATGAGCAAGATGGTATCCTCTGGGTCAGAGGACAGCAGATTGTCAGTAAATGTTGCTACTTGTCAGGAGGGTATACTTTCTCATCTTTCCAAAGATGCATTTCCCCTTACACCTGACTCCGCAGGACATCTGGAACATGTAACAACTCCGGAAAAAAAGGTACTCAAAGAGCACATTTGCAATGTGCAATGAGTTATGCGGTAAAACAATGGATGCATATCATACTATTGAGCTCCCTGAACTGGCATCTTAATTAGCTGTTTGCATTTACCTGTAGTCATCTCCAATTAATATAGGAGTCCTGTAACATAGTGATCAATGAAGCAAAAGTTGATTGTAAGATGAGCAAGACATGGAAAAGGATATAAACTAGAGAGAGATGATAATGTGCTAATCTGATTACTTTTACACTGTAATACTAGCAACACTGTTAATGCAATGGCATGGAAACATCTGCCCCATGCAACGGACGCCAGAATGTATTTACAATTTTAGCACAAACCCAAGAAACAGTGGAGTTGCGTCCCCATGGCCTCTGCCTGATGTAGTCATCTCATTCATTGTTGACTGAGAAACATGCCTTGCAAAACCCGGTGACTAACTCATCTCAGTGTTGCACCAACTCCATGGTTGTGCCAAATTGAATCCATATACTCTTAGAGGCCTCTGCTTGGCATTTCAGCATACAGTGTACATAGTCAGTGTGTTGAGGAAGCATAACTTTATAACTATCATAGAATGATACAATGGTTTAGGTTGGAAAGGACTTTAAAGGCCATGAAGTACCAATCCCCCTGCCATGGGCAGAGACGCCTCCCACCAGACCAGGTTGCTCAAAGCCCCGTCCAACCTGGACTTGAACACCTCCAGGACATCCACAGCTTTTCTGGGCAACCTGTTCCAGTGTCTCACCCCCTCAGAGGAAAGAATTTCTTCCTAATATCTAATCATAATCTCCCCTCTTTCTGTTTAAAACCGTTACCCCATATCCTATTGCTACATTCCCTGAGAAAAAAGTCCTTCACCATCTTTCCTTTAGGCCCCCCTTTAGGTACAGGAAGGAGCTATAAGTTCTTCCCAGAGCCTTCTCTTCTCCAGGCTGAACAACCCCAACTCTCAGCCTGTATTCATAATAAAGGTGCTCCAGCTCTCTGTTCATCTTTATGACCCTCTTCTGGACTCACTCCAACAGCGGCCACGAGAAGCTGATAGTCTTAAGACTGTGTAACTGAACATGAGTATTTTTTTAAAATGAGTTTTTTTTGCAAGAAACATTAACTTTATGAGCTGATTGGAGGAGGGGGAAAAGAAATTCTTTCAAATGAAAGCCTATCTGTATCTTTGATTGATAAGAAATGAAATTATACTTGACATTTAAAAATGGAGACTATCCAACTGAGGGCTGAATATATTAAAAACACTTAAAACATCATGAGATTCTATTCATTTTTGAAAATTAAAACCTTAGTGAAAGAATGAAGAAATCACTTTGCCAGAAATATATGACGTGGTCTCAATCTCTCAGTGGTCTTGGAGGAAGGTCCTTGTGCAAATTATGAATACACAAACAAAACCTTCTACAGATTTATATCATTAAATCTGGCACGCGAGTAATAAGAATAATGAGATAACCTGGCCTGGATACCAGCACAGACCCTTTCCCAGTAGCAAATTTAATCATGACTCTACACAGCTGCCCTTTCTGTAAGTTTTTTGAGTTCTCAAATTTTGTATTTTTGACCACAGTTTGTTCATGTTTATCAGACTTTCCTAACCTCTCCTAAAGCTTCGGAACTCTTGGTAAAAACTCATGAGACTAAGGTGAACCTTAAATACAGGTTTTCTGTTTCCCACGTCTGGCTATTCCCAACAATGCTCTGTACAGAAAGTGAACACCAACTTAATCAGTTATAAAAATTCAATTTAAAAAAAAAAAAACCCAAACCCTAATAGCAACAACAACAACAAAAAATTATAACTGTAAAATAATTGTTCATTGTGGAATGAAAGCAGTTACAGAAGATTGCAAAATTAAGAACCTGAAACAATCAGAAGGAGCAAAAAACCTTCTTCATTTCTCAGGTGATTTGAGCAGAAAACTCAATTCTGCTGGAGCATGGACAGTGTTGGAGATGAGTTATTATTTCCTTTTCAAGTTGAAATGTGAAGAACACAACATGAAAAAATGAACATAAAGTGAGGCCAGATGCTGTACTACAGCGTTCTCTGTCTAGGAAAAACTGATGGTAACAAATTATAAATCAACATAACCCCACTCTCATCTCTGAATTATTGAGCACAAAACTAAAACCTTGAAGAGGCTTATATAATCTATCGCTTGCTAAACTTTCATTAGAAAATTAGCTATTAGCTTATGATATGTAATGACCTTCCTATACATTTTAATTTCTTTTAACTGTTTAAATAGAACTTGAGTAATAACTTCTTAATGTTCACCACAGAAGGTAACTAAATGGACTTTAATGGACTCTGATGCAACCAGCAAAATATTGCAATTTAATTGAGTTATATGCAAAAAAAAAAAAAAAGAGAAAACAGAAAAAACCACTTTCCTTCTTTAATATCTTTAATACATAAAATAGCTACTATATTTTGTTTCAAAAAAATGGAAAAAAAAATGAAGACACTGTTTTCTACATCTTCAAATGTCATAGCTTTATTCAATCCGTTTTCAGAATTTCTCTCTCAAAGTATTTTGCTTTCTTATATATACTAATTGAAGTCAGACTATTATTCTTCAAGTGTACAGAACTTCTCTCTTGTATCTTTTCCTTAAGCACAGACACCACGTTTGTTATCTTTTGGTCTGCCAGTAAACATTCATTGTAAGATCTTTGCTAAAAACCCCTTTGAACCAGACCTGCAAATCCATCTTTGATTTCATTCCAAATACTAGGATGCATGTTGTGCAATTCTTCTGATTTAAGCGTATGTTAAGATATAATTCTAACCCTGCCCATGGAAACTTTCACTTCCTCTCCATCACCTCCTGCACACTTCTTGTCATTGCTCATTTTCAACACATTCTCCTTTAATACATAAACAAGGTATTAGTTTAACTTCAGGGCCACAGTTCAACAATGTATTGTGTCAGTCACAGCCTTTCTGAACGACTGATCCCACTTCGTCCTTTCACATTCTCTTATCATTTATCTTGGATTAGTACTTTTTTACTGTTTACTTTGATTTCTCTCTTTTTTTTTAAATCTAACAAGATAGGGCTTTTGGCAGTTCTGCTTCTATTTCCTTCTTGGCCCCTTATTCCTGATTTCAGAACATTTTTTCATTTCTGAATTAGTTTTTAAGTAAGAACACTTCCCTTTCCTTCCCAGCCCAAAGACTCTGTCAGTCCTTTTGGAACCAGAAGAAATCCCAAGCTTTCCCCATGTCTTTCAGCCAGCTGGGTTTGTTGTTTAGCTCTCTCACTATTGGGGTTGTTCCGAGAAACCTGGTAAATTCATGTCAGATGGAAAAGCCTCGCAGAGACAGTACAGATGTCAAAGCATTACGCTTATTTAGCCCTTCAGTGATGAAGGCATGCGCCTCATTTCTTAACATTCACCTAACTAAACTTTCAAGAATAACTCTAGCTGTAGCTAAATCCTAAGGGTGTCTATTCAAGACTTAAGTGATGACCCACTGAGTGTACAGCATAAGAGTTGCCTTTCAAAGCTTCACAGCCCATGCCATATGCTATATTTAAAAGATCAGACTAAGTGTTAAAAAAAACTGTGTGATTTCTGATGGGCTGTGCTCAGCGTTCATTGGGAAAATCAGGGATAGGTTTTCATAGCTGAAACTCATCTTCCCACTTCATGTTTATGACACAGTAAACTTTGTCATGAAGTCATCAAACACCATGCTCTGATGGGTATGTGTCTTTCTTGGATTACATTAGACCTGGATCCTAGCACATGACACCACCTTGTCAGAGATATTCACAATCTCTGATATTATACCCAAGGTGTTTAATGACTCAGATTTATAATATCTGAAACACTTTCTGACGTGCCTGAATCAGGACTACGGATGATGACTTTACTTCTCAAATGCAATAATGATTTTTAAACCACCATTAAGCAACTCTCTAGCAACAACAAAGCTTTGTCCAAAGCTTTCTTAAAACCAGCTCTAGGGATAATTTTTTTAAGGATGTAACACTGAAATCTCATGTTTCTAAGATCAAGGTTATTTTTCTGTAAACTACTTTTTCTAAGTAGTTTTTCTTTATTCTTTCTATTTTTCTACTTTTTCTGCACTCTCTTGAAAGGTGTGCTTCTTACAAGGGGCTTGTATCAAAGATGTCACTGAGAGACTACCAAGCTTTCGACAGTCCACTGACTATTATCCACTGCTGTTGTTTCATGTAGGCACCAGTGATACCACCAGGAGCATTCTGAGGAGTATCAAGAAGGACTACAAAGCTCTGGGAATGGTTGTGAAGGACTCTGGAGTGCAGGTAGTTCTCAGGTAGTATTTCCATCAATCCCTCTGGTCAGAGGGAAGGGACCTGATAGGGCCAACTGAATTTAGCAAATCAGCTTACAGGACTGATGCCACAGCCCGGGGTTTGGATACTTAGACTATGGGATTCGCTTTGAGAAACCAGGTCTACTGGGGGCTGATGGAGTCCATCTGTCAGAGAAGGGGAAGAACATCTTTGGTCATAGGCTTGCCAAGGTTGTGAAGAGGGTTCTGAAGGAGTTGCCAGCAGGAGGGGAACTTCCATCCAACCCATTCCTACCAGTTCAATGGTATTGTTAGCAATAGATGCCCAGAGCCTGGAGAAGGATCACAGGTCAGCAGGAGGGCATCTGGAGTGCAGCACAAAAGAGTTCTAGGCATTCCAGCTGGTAACTTAGCTTCACTGGGGGCCCAACTTAAGTGCCTCTATGCAAACGCACATAGCATGGGGAGCAAACAAGAGGAGTTAGAGACACATGCAGTCCTGCAGAGCTATAATCTTACTGACATCATGGAGATGTGGTGGGATGACTCCTATGATGGGAGTGATGGAATGGAAGGGTTCAGGCTCTTTAGGAAAGACAGGCAGGGTAAATGAGGTGGGGGTCTCTCACCTGGTCAGTGACCAACTGGACTGCATGGAGTTTTACCGGGGGATGGATGAGGAGCTAATCAAGAATTTATGGGTCAGGACTAAAGGAAGGGCAGGGACAGGTGACATTGTAGTGGGGGTCTCCTACAGGCCATCCAACCAGGAAGACCGAGTGGGTGAGACCCTCTTTAGAAAGACAGGAGCAGTTTCACATTCACAAGCCCTGGTCCTCATGAGGGTCTTTAACCACCCTGATATCTGTTGGAGGGATAGCAGAGCAGGGTATAAGCAACCCAGAAGGTTTCTGGAATGCATTAATGACAACTTCCTTCTCCAAGTGACAGAGGAGCCAGCAAGGAGAGGTGCTATGCTGGACCTTGTTCTCACCAACAAGAATAGACTGGTGGGGCATGTGAAGGCCGAGAGATGCCTTGGCTGCAGTGATGGTGGAGTTCAAGGTCCTTCATGTTTGTGGCCAGCAGGTCAAGGGAGGTGATTCTGCCCCTCCACTATAGCCTGGTGAGATCCTACTTGCAGTACTGTATCCAGCTCTGGAGCCCCCAACATAAGAAGGACATGGATCTGTTAGTGAGTAGAGAGGAGGCCCATGAAAATGATCAGAGGGCTGGATCACCACAGCTATGAGAACAGGCTGAGAGAGTTGGGGCTGTTCAGCCTGGAGAAGAGAAGGCTCTGAGAAGACCTTATAACCCCTTCCAGTACCTAAAGGAGGCCTACAAGAAAGCTAGGAAGGGACTCTTTATCAGGGAGTGTGGTCATACAATAGGGGGTAAACCGTTTTAAACTGAAAGAGGGGAGATTTAGAGTAGATATTAGGAAGAAATTCTTTACTCTGAGGGTGGTGAGATGCAGGAACAGGTTGCCCAGAGAAGTTCTGGATGCGCCATCCGTGGAGGTGTTCAAGGCCAGGCTGGATGGGGCTTTGAGCAACCTGGTCTTGTGGGAGGTGTCTCTGCCCATGGCAGGGGGGTTGGAACTCGATGATTTTCCAGGTTCCTTCTAACACAAACCATTCAGTGATTCTATGATTCTACCAAATACACCGCAGAATGTATTAAAAAAATGAAATAAACCAAAATATTGTCAAAACAAAACATGTAGCTGATCATATATGATGACTCCTATGCTAAGAATGGGCCACATGTGACAGATGGTGAATATTTTGCTTATTGTACTACAGGAAACCACTCAGACAATACATCAGTAAAAGTCATATAAATATGTACTTGGAAAGGGGTGAAATTAAATAAATTAATAAATTAAATACATAAATGATTATGGAATAACCCATTTCCTATAATTATTGAAGAGTATGTATATCTTCAGATTCCTAAAATATTTATTTTGTGGCTCATTCCAAGACCATTTGAGAATATACCTTGGTAACAGATCAAATCTTGTGACCATTTTGCCCCTATGAAAACTGTGAGATTTTTAGATATTCTTCCGAATTAAGCAAAAAAAGAACCTGAATATAGATCATCCATATTTCATATAGTGATTCTACAAGGACTATCAGCAACAAAGGGGAAGAGTGGGAGGTGGATACAACACTGATATCTTCATAGCTTTAACTTTTTTGGAAGTGCTGTAAAACAGTTTTCACTTAGATCAGAATGTCTCATTTGATGTGCACTCTTGGTTGGATTTAATCTTTAAAAAATACATTAGAATGAGGTCATTCTAAATAATTTATGCACCTTCAATTTGGACACTGGATAAAGAAGCATAATTGTTATTTGCACAACTACATCACAAATGGTTCAGGGAAGAGCAGACTCCGTTCCTTGAAACAGAGTTTTTTTTCTTCTTGACCCACAAAACTTCCTAGTTCTTTTATAGAACTTCCTTACTGTGGTTACTGTGATTCCCAAATGTTAGACTGATATAAGTATGCACTGTTATTATTACTATTATCCACATCTGTGGAACTTTTGCTGAAAACTAATTATGTCTCCAGATGGTGATTGACTCTGCAAGAAAGTTCTGTAGTAACTGTATTCAATTAGTGAATAACATTTTCATCACTGTCCTTCTTAAACCATAGGTGCATGCGATAGGATATTAGCCACAAAGGATTTCCACTTTACCATGTTATTATTTCTGATCCTATTTAACAGATTGTTTCTGTGTACCATTCAAAGTCTCCCTAATTTATCTCTGTCTATTAAGGATGCTCTTGATTAAACACCTATTGAGTTGTGTTCTCACAATTGCTTTGTTTAAACACACCACACACACCATCCAAAAATACAAACACAAAACCCCATAAGGAATAATACAGCACTTTCTACCTGTAGTTTCTGACAGATGGACTGCTGTGAGTTTCATTTTCACTGGGATTTTGCCTGGACATATCCTAGCTTTTAAGAACAGTTAAGATAAATGAGACTTTTCAACTGCTATAAACCATAATAATCTTACATCTGAGCTAGTCAACTTGACTCTGTTTTCTCTTTATCAGTGAAAAGAAATCAACATTCTCACATATGGTTCATTCAGAGATCCTCTTTAGGATGCCACTCGTCCTTCTGTAGAACTCTGTGGTTTAGATTTCCAAAGCTAGGAGAGATTAATCCTGACTCTAATGATGTTAATGGATATGAATTTAAGATCCGACTCAGTGAGCACAGTATAGGAGATACGTCTGCTTAGGCAAACGTCAGCTTCCTTCCGTATGCCAGCCACATGCATGTAGTGATGGAAGAATGAACATTCACTTGGAATCTGGATACAGTTGTTAACAGAACAGGACATGGTGTCATATACATGAAACTACACAACTCACAGACAATAGTTTTTGTCTAGCTATCTTGCAACTAGGCAAAGTGAGCTATGTTTCTTTGAAACCGCGCAGTTAGACATGTTCTGCTAATTTGCTGGCATTCAAAGAAGAACAGGAAAATCCTTGCTAATAATAATTTAATAAATGGTAGAAACCTTATTGCTTAATGCATACATAAGTAACTACCTTGCTTTAACTTTTGTCAGCACTGGTCAGGCAGTTGAACTAAATGATCATTCTAGGCCTCTTCCAACTGAAAATATTCTATTCTATTCTATTCTATTCTATTCTATTCTATTCTATTCTATTCTACATTTCTCTAGCTGATTACAGCCTTAAATTGTCACTTCTATAGAACGTACATAAGACAGAGGTTGGGAGAAGACCATATAACAGACCCATACCTAGACCTGTCTTGTTGAAAACTTGAAGGTCTTCTGTGTCTGTAATAAAGCCAAATTGCTTTGTTACCAATTTACTAATGGAAGGTCTATAATATTAATTTAATTAAACTGAAGTGAATTTTATGTGACAAACTACTACTTTTGCTGGGGTGAAAAGCCCTTGATCTGCAATATAGACTGTGGAAATTTCTTTATACTTTTCTTCCTTTGTTTTCTTTCTTAAATGATATGAAAAGTGACTCTCCTTCTGGAGAAAAGCCTATATTCCTCTGAGACTATATTAAACAGGATGGACCTACAAGTCTAAAGCTCTCTTTTCTGAGGTAATTAAAAAGCAATGGAATTGCGTAGCCAGTGTTATTAGTTATTAATCCAGATCTGCTTCTAAATTCCATTTGTACTGTTTAAAAAAACCCACAGAATCTACATATAATTGAGCAAGAGACACATAGATCTCAATAACTGTCTTTAAAATATAAGTATTGATGCTGTCTGTATTGTGTTAAACAACAAGACAGAACTGTGAAGGAAATTTGGAAAGAAAAAGAGGAAAAAATCCCCATTGAATTTTTTTTCATAGGTCCAGAAAAGTTACACTATCACTTTCACAGTATATGATACAGAATGAAAATGAAATCATCACTACATACAAGAGAAGATACAGGTTCTTTTCAAAGATTTTTATTCAGACATAGGTATTAATTGCCATTAAAAAGAGAAACAATCAAAACACTAGAAATGTGCAAAGTATAACCATAAAATAAAAGTGTTTTCCACAGCCCTGCTTAGTATTCCACCCAGTGCCCCAACACACACAACCTAGATGACTTATTATAGTTTTAACATAATGACTTAGATCATTTGTGTTCTAGTGTGTTAAATGCGTTTGAAAACAGAAGAGAGAAAGATGATCTGATCTCAGATGCCTAAGAACCTTTTCCGAGCTTCACTAACCTTTATGAAACCCATCTGCAATCCTGCTGGTTACAAAGTGCTCTGAGAAGTTTCCTCACCCACATCGCCTGCTGTTAGAAATCTTCATGAATTGAATGCAGATATACTAAGATGCTAAGAAGATCTACTACTTATGTTAGACTCTTCCAAGAGCTGAAGAACTTAAAGAACTGATAAGAACATTGTTGTGGGGAACATTCCTCTTTGGAATCTGGTTTTACCTGTAACTTACCCATAACTTGTTGTTACAAGGTTTCCTGTTAGATAAGTTCGCATATGAAATAGCCTCATATCTATAGACTTGTCTCATGGTCTCTGGATTGTGGCTAATGCTGGTCACTGTTACCCGGAATTGGTGGCTCTTGTTCCTGTTTATTCTCCTTGGATTTACCTCGTCACCGCAGACTCATTGGAGAATCTGGACTGTCAGTCAGCCCTGGTTCCCATCTCTGGATATGGTCTACTCACCTCACATGGGTGCTGTGGAACTACTCGATGTTGGCAAAGCCACTTACTTTTGACAGTGCCTGGCTCCTGGCTCCTGAGCCCTCTGCCCTTAAAGACCAGCCAGCCTATCCTGCTCTCCAGCATTTGCACCAGTAACTAGCCCTGTGCTGGTTCTTATGCTGAGGTCACTGATGTACGTAATGATCTTTCATTTACTTCAATAGCAAAAATTTGTTCATGGGTGAATACTTTCCTTGCTTGTAGAACGCTTATTACCTGGGTCCCCATCAGCTTAGAAAATGAAGGGAACTGGCCGGTAATCTCTGCTGTGAGGCTTTTCAAAATGAGACAGGAGCCTAGTAGGATAGTATCTCTCTAGATCCCAGCAGTGGGGACATGCATGTCTGCTTCTGCTTCGGCTCCTGCTTATAAGTCTCTTAATGGGGAAATAAACAAGGCACAGAATCAGAAACTTGTGAGTGATGCAATCCATTAAGCAGCATGAATTGCAAATTATGATGAGCCAGTATTCTTTGTAATAGTCTTGGAGCAAAACTGATGAACAATCTCTAAAATAAATTGCATTCTTATCTTTATGGAATTTTGAATAATAAAGAGATTCATGCAAGGAAAAGCTTGTTCACTGATAAATTACAATGAGAAAGAGGGATAAATTTGCTGAAAATTCCGCTATTGATAAAAACTGTTTGAGAACGTTATTTGTTGTGAAAGTTATATATGAAATAAATTTACATATTCAGTCAAAGCACCAGTTAAACTACAAAGGGAGTCTGTGTTAGTTGCTCCTGGGATTGGGGCAGGGACCTCTGCAGGATGGTCCCTTTAGAAACCATTTACTTTGGGCAAAATTTCCACCTTGTCAAACTGTTTTCCTTACTAGACCAATATGATTTCCAGAATATACAATGCTTTCAAATATCAGACCCCCTCCACAGCTAATATCCCCCAGGACAAACTTGTGATCTGTACATATTTTTAGTTCTATTTTATTGATTTTCCCCTTCATTGCCTATATTTGCTCTATTCTCGAAATTATAAGCCAGAAAGAGAACCAAAGTCCGGTATACTTCACAGACCTGATTCTCTGTATCTGGCTGACAAGTGTAGAGCAGTTACAACTTGGTGTAATCCAGATGTTCTCATCTAAAGAGCCATATGAAGGAAGCTTCTAACCAATCTTCGTTTGAATCTTCCAACACACGATTTTGGCATATGCCAGTGATGAACCAAGTGGCTGACCTTTCCGCCGCCTCTTAAATATGTGATATTCCTTGCAGGCAGATGCATTATATAAAGTGTCTAAAAGCCTCTAAGACTGAAACAGTCGTAGATGTTTTATAATCATCAGAGTTAAACCATCAGTGTCAGATAGGTATTTACTACATCCCAAGAAAATATTCTTAAATAGGATGGCTGGTTATCTGATTGCACAGAACACCTGTTTCTCCTCTTGAACACCAAGGGAAGGGGTGATCAAATCAGCTTTAGACAACTAATTGTAGTTGTCTCAGGTTAGTCAGATGAGGTGAATCCTATCCAATGAGGGTATACTTCTGACCATGCCTTTTATGTTGGTGATGACATGGTAACGTAAAAAACTCCAACTCTTCCCCCACCTTTTTTCAGTATGCCTGGAAATTTTCCTAAAGTTCCCAGCTGAGAATATGCTTGCTTTCAAACAGCTTGTGCATGAAGTAAGTTTGCGCTCAAAAGAGGTGTCCAATTTATGCTTAGAATACAAATATACCCATCCACTGCTTCTCTCTGGTAATTACAGTTTTCACTGGGATCATTTTTTCAGTCATGTTCTTGCATTATGAGATACATGGCACACAAATTTGTTTAAAATTACTTACACCATAAAACCTAGAGTAAACACCAGGACTTTGTTTCTCACAGTCTAGTAACATTTTTCTTTTCAATTTAGAAGCAAAACTTAAGTGCTTCTTTGAGAGATAGGAGTTTTGATTTTTTTTACTGAAAAACAAATTACCATATTTTTTCATGGAAGTACAATGACAATTTAACAGTTAATATTCATCTGTACTAAAACTACTCCAGCCCAAATAATTTTGGTTTCAGCCAAACGTCTCTGTACTATTAGCCATAGGATAATTAGAGTACAACCAATCTTAGTATTATAATTACTTGCAGCTATATTCTCACATTGACCTGATATTGCACACCACTATGGCTCATTACACTTGCTTTATTAATGCCGTGTACCAAAAATTATGTTAACATTCTTGCTAGCTGCAACATAATCTTCTGGTTCACCCACACAAAAAATAGCCTCCATTAAAGGTGAAATAATAATAATAAAAATATCACAGTAAAGCTTAAATGCTTAGTTAGACTCTGCTTTCCAAGAATCACAACAATTTACATAATTGTTCAGACATTTTTCACTGCATACCCCTAACCATTCTATTTTCTGTAGAAAATTATATTTATATATGCATCTGAAACATTCAAAAATACTGTATTATATGACAGCAGGAAGGAACTGAAATAAAATGAGTTCATAAAATCAGAGATGCCAGTGTATTAGCAGTTTGCCCTCAATATTTTGCTATAATGGTTATCAGAAGTGCATTAATCTCTCTTATTGAAAACTATTTATATACCCCTAATTATCATTAAAATGTTATTTTGTCTACAGCACAACAAATTAATCTTCTTTTCTATTAAAAAGAAATCATCTGATTTTTTTCCAGGCTTTGCCTGTTAATGATGCTTCTGTGAAACAAACACAAGAGAAAGCTCAAAGTAAAAGAATTAAAAGAAAAAATGAAAGGAATAACTAGAAACTTGTTAACATAAATTACAGACAAGGTTTATCAGTTTCTGAATTAATGGTCTGTCATCGCTGAAGGTTTTTTTAAAGTGTGTCTTTTTCAGTGAAACACCCACAATTATTTACTGATTCTTAATAAGATTGTTTAGAATGTGGGCCACAAAAACAAAATTTGGGGATCACTGATGGAAAAAGCCACACAATCCACATATCTGAGTAAAACAGGACTCAGGAACCACCTAGGTAACATACTCCAACACAACCTATCTAAAAGAACATTATTTAGTTATTATTAACAAAGTCTGATAGTCTCCAGTTCATCATTTAGGCAAGAATTAAGAGACTGAAATAAAGAAAATCCTCCAGGAAAGCATTGCTTGTCCTGGAGTGACACCTAATTCTTCGTGGAAACACTTCCTTAAGAAAGAAGGCTTTCTAGAGTGGTTTCAAAGGCACATCTAGCGATTTTTCTTGAACGAAATTGTACAAATTCCTGCTTACTCCAGAATATATGGGACTCAGAAAAAGGAATTTCTAGCTGCAATTCTTACACAGGATCCAAAATATTAGTGCATTCAAAGGAAACCAACCCACTGCTTGAGATGTTTGGGGGAAGAGGCAACATATAAACAGTTATATTACTGCTTCCAGTTCATAAGTACCTCATTTATATTGACCAGAAGACCATTCTGCAACAGATACCACAGAAACACTTCATGAAAGACTCAGATCTCAGTCTACACAGTCTCAGAAGTGGTATTAAATTCACAGCTCATTAAAATTCAAGGCTATTAGATTAGAATTATTTTTTAGGCCCAAGTCATCAATCTTGATCCAGATTTCCAGCCTTTATTTTGAGAAGCTAAAGCAAAAGATAGTGAGATATAGTGCATTATAGTAGACGAGAGTACGTCTTGTGAACACCTGCAATTATTTAGTATGACTAACAACTTCAGAAATTCATACTGGATTTCAATAACAAAATAAATGCTGTGTTATATATATATATGGATTGTATCTGATAAAAAGTTTACAAGTTGGTAAATTATAAAAAAAAAAAAAAAGAAACTGCATAAATAAACACACAGTCAGAGAAGAATGAACCAACTCATCTTTGCCTGAAATGTTAACATTTATTCAGCCAAAGTGGTCTGCTTTTAAAAACACAGCATTTCACACCAGGGTAACTACTCAAATCATACAGACTCTTCCTGAACAATCGAATGCAGCAAATTGTTTGCAGCTTTGGGAAATAAGAGTGATGTGGTAGTTTCCAACCATCTCTAATACATCTCTGTAGTCAAAGGTGCAGCTCAAAGGCAATAAAACATTTGCATCTTTTAATTTGGTAACTGTACAGCCCACTATGCATTATGATACCAAAGATTTAGTTCTGCTGACTTTATTCATTATTCCTCCTGCCTGAAGGAGCAATGGTGTTGTGGCAAACAAATCAAAACTCTTCTGATTAGCTGAAGTTCTGTCTTTAAGTACACTGAAGCTAATGGAAAGCCTTACATTGGTTTCTTAGTCTTTGGAGAAGACCTCTAGAAAGTAACAATATAAAAAATACAGACTATACCGTTTATTATAAAGAAAGACGAAGTATAGCAGGATATTTTTCTTCACTTATTTCTAGCTATGCCTGATGGACAAATACTTAAAATTATGGGGAGTGTAAGCTTAAACTTGTAAGGTTTTCAGTTCAATGATGTTGGCTCTGAAAGTTCAGATCACTTTTTGTTATGTAACAGAAATCAAGGATTTTCTCCTCCAAGTAAACACAAGCCTAATCTTTTGAGAATGCCCCATCACTAAACATCCAGCTTCAAAGGCAATCTTATCCAGACTTCTCTTCTTGGGAGAAAAGTGAATGTAACTGTGAGAGCACAGGAAGTATGCTTGATTTTTCCTTCCTGGCACGTCAAATTATTGGGATAATAGCTCTGTCTCTGCACCCAGTGTTTTCCCCACATCGCTATAAACATCTCAGCTCTGTGCTACAGAAAACAAACACTTTTTATGTTTCCCTATATTAGCCCTTAGATTCCAATTTGTTCCTCACTATCTTAGACAAATGGTGTCACATAGATACTTTGCCTTTTATTTGACTGGTCTTAATTATTTATTTTCTGTCATTCAGGTTTATGACTATGCAATAAAAGACAGGTTTAATGGGCCAGTAGTCCAGGATGGGAAATCATCCAGCTAGCGAAGCATTAAGGACATCAAATTAGTAGCACTGTTTTTTGCCCAGCTTGACATCTGTTTGCAAACACTCATAGCCAAAATTGTTTTGAAAGGCAATGTCAGCCTTAGGCTTTGGAGCTTTCCTCCTCAGATGCATCAGTGAATCTCTCCACCCCTTACTACTTGTTATTTTCTGCTGTGAAATGACACAAAGAATATAATCATGCACAAGGGAGACGACATTATCTGGTGTTTGATCTGATGACTAGAAGTCAGGATTGCTGGGCTCTATCTCTGACACCATTCCTGATTCTCTTGTGACTCCTGTCTTATGTGCATATTTAATATGTACTTTAAATTAGAGAACACAATCACACATGTAAGGAAAGTTTCTGGAAACCTTTGGTTTGAATTGATGAACTAATGTTCTCATCATGTGACAATTCTTTGATTTTCCTTTCCAGAAACTATTCTAGTAAATGTGGCTACTGTTAAGAATCTCTCTGCACTTAAAAAGAAAATAAAATATTAGAAGATGCATCAGCTTTTGAAAAGAAAGGACTCTTGGGACCATTGTTCTGAACTCCTTTATAGTGCAGACTGAACATCTTTATCCAGTGATTTCTGCTTCAAGCTAATATTTTCTTGGAAAATAGAGTACCTTAAAAAAAAAGAAACAATGAAGAAAAAATAGAGTCCCAGTGGAAACCAGTACCAATCTGATTAGCAGTAATTATTGTGCAATATCATTGATTATATAATAGTCATATGATCACAATATAAGTATTGTGATTACTCTATATTACCCCTATGTTAATTTAGCTGTACAAATTAATGTATAGTAAAAGAGTGCATTCAAATATAAATATTTATGTACATGAACATTTTCATGAGACCTCTGTGTGTTTGCCCTATCAAAATTAGTTGTTATGGTTCATTTTTTATACACACATTACAACAGAAGAGTTCTGTCTTGTCCCACACACTGCCATCAACAGCAGCAACTCGCTTGGGGACAGAACATGAAAACAGACTAAGCATAGAGAATAATTCTTCTGCTATATCCTTGCAACTTCTTGGAATCTAAGCTAGAAATGTCAAGTTTTTCTCTAATATTCCTCGGATGGCTGGGTTTTAGTCCATCAAAAAGACTTTTATAATTCCTGCAGTGATGAGTTCCATAGTTTAGTTATGCATTATACAGAAAAGCATTTTCATTTGTTTACCATAAACTTGATTAATCATATTAATTTAATCGTTCCCAAATCTTGTTTTGTGAGGAACTATGAATATTCTTTATTTATTCATGTTTTCCAGGATATTTTCTCCCCATGTCAAAATTGTGCCAGTTTCCTGACTGAAACATCAAAATGTATTTGATGTAGCCACATATGGAAGCTGTTTAGTACCCCTGAGTATCTTTGCCTACCTACTTTTATCTTTTCAAATTCTGTACATCACTTTTGGGAAGAATGGAGAAGAGAACACTACTACTTCTCCCTGTGTTTAGGAAATGCTTAATGACAGTAGCATTTGCTTTCTTCTTTATTCACTTCCTAATATTCCAGGGGTTTTTTTGCTCCTACAGAGCATTGAGCTGACAGAAATCAGTCAACAGTAATTCCAAGGTGACATTTTTTTCAGTGGTGAGAGCTTGTTTACAGACCTTTGCCATGTATTTATAGTCATGGCTGTCTCTTTACTACTTTCCAATCTTCAGCACTGAATTTCATCTTACCATATAGGCTTTAAATGTATTAAGAATTAATCTTAAACCTCATCATGGTCAACTGTAATTTTTACTACCCAAAACAGTCAAATAACACTGAAAACATTTCATCTTATTTTCACTTACTACTGGATATAATTAAAACAGAAATATCTATATTTACACGGAGTTACAATGATAATCTTCCTCTCCTTTTGATACTTATTAACAAGTGACCTATCTTCCTTTAATTTTATTTTTCTTATTCACATAAACCTCTTTGGAAATTTAACAAAAATATAACAACTGGAACCCTGTTCCCTGTGTGTTTGTTGACTTAATCAAAGAACTCCAAAAGACTTGTTAAGCATGAGTAACCTCTTTGAAAACCGTGATGACTTTTGCCTGTAAAAATATATTTATTCATGTGCTTGTCATTTCTGTTCTTTCTTATAGTAGCTATCAATTTGCTCAGCAAAACTCAAATTTACTGGTCTGTAGCTCCCTGGACTGAATTTGCCATCTTCCATTTCCCTGGTGCTGATTCCATTTTAAGCACAGTTAATAGTTCAGCAATTTTATACTTGAATTCTTTTAGAACTCTTGGGTGAATACCGTCTGTTCCCGATGATTTGTTACCATTCATATTATCAGTTAATTCTAAAACCTCTCATTTCTAGCATTTTTATAAACTGCCCAGGTACTGAATTTAGACAGTCTACTAGAAAGACCCTCAAACCTGAAGTTCTAATTCTAAATTTTGGGAAGTTTACATTCAGACTGCAGATCTTCTATAGCCATCATTCTTATTCTGATGTAAATAATGAACTAAACTTAATGTGATAATCCCATTTTTTCAGTTTCAGGTACCCACATTACTGTCATTTAAAGTCACCTCAGCATTCTCTGTCTTTCCTGTGATTGTTCAGAATACAAATATCACAAAATCTTTTCATTTAGCTGCATTATTCGTCAAGTTACATCCACCGATATGGAAACAGGTAAAGGCAGAACATTACTGATTTTGTTCAGACCTTAGAGAGAATTTCAATGAGAATCACAAACAGGGGGGGAAAGATATGGTATAGGCACTGTTGATACTCTCATTAATATAGAGAAATGGAGATGTCCTAAATTATATTTTTATTTTCAATCACTATGTAGACAAATAAAAATATACATTGAAGAAGTAGAAGGCTTAGTACATTTTAATGTATAATGGCAATATGGAATTTCTGAGTAACAGCTCATTAAGTAATTTCAGGTAGCGTGTTTTTTTGTGTTTTTTTGGTTACCGTGTTGTGTTAATTTTCTCTCTAAATACCACTTTTCTTTTTACACAATAATTTTCTGCTAGAGATTTCAATACTATGAAGCTTTCTATTGCTTTTTTCTGGTTTTACTTTTTGAAGGAAAATAGCCGTTCCAATCCTATTTTGCTTTAATGAAACACAATTCCAAAGAAAGCAGACTTTCTAGTCACAAGGTTAAGGAACTTACTAATTACAAAAATAAAGAAGATTTCTATACTACTGTGCAAGTTTGGCATAACAGTAAGCCTTTAACAAGGAGAATTAAAAAAATCCTATCAGAACTACTCTATAGTTTTATATGATTTTTTTTTTCTTTTTTAATTAATCCCTTATGGCCTTTTCACCTGTGCTCCATAAAAAGCAATTTCTCTTTTACGGACATTCCATATTGAAAATGTCAGGCAATTGGGAAAATATAAAATTATTTTTATCTGCTATAGTTCCAAAATGAGTAAAAGCAGTATTTTGTGTGTGTGTGTTAAATTTAAATTACATAAATGGTGCTAGGCTGAGAGTCCTGGAGAATGAGGTGTTCCTACTGTCCACAGAACAGTGGTACAAAGAGTAAGAGTTTCTCCAGCATGTTCTGAATAACATACTTACACCTCAGATAGACAGAGCATTGGCATGGACAAAAATTCTGTTGTTACCTTTAAATTTTTCACCCCTGTTACTAAGAATGACAGGAAAGATTTTCAAATGAGAGTCTAAAAGCGCTTCTACCATTGTCCCATCCAGCCATGGCTTCATATTCCACATTCCACCAAGTTTGAAGAACAAATTACAACTGTCTTCCCTGGGTTTTTGATAAATTATATGGACACTTTTCATCTAGGAATTGTTCTTACACAAAGTCTCTGGTACTCATTACCTCACAATAAAATGCAAAAGACTGAAGCATATGTTTTCAGCAAGGAAAAGCCATAATTCATGAACTAAGACCTATGAATACTCCCCACATTTCCCTTCTTCCTCCTCACAGGCTCAAATGTTTGTCAAATGAGGTACAAAACCCTAGCAAGAACAAAGACATCAGATGTAGCAGTGAAATACCCTTTTTCTCAAAATTCAGAAATGTGGTATCATTAAACACTTTTAAGGTCTTATACAGCAATTATTCAGGGGCTCAAGAAGACTTTTTTGCAGCCACCACGTCTGAAGTACTGCTTGATGCTTCCCAAGGGACTTTCAAGCTTCAGTCTCACTGACAGCACAGCATTGCTGACCCATTTGTGGTCCCTATAATTCTCCCATTCCTCTTTTTCTCTGACAGATCTCAGGGATTCTTGCAGTCACAGATCTTCACAATCAAATCAAACTATTTTCAGGTTGTAACCCTCTCCTGGTTTTGAGAGCGTTATAATCCTGAAAAAGTTAACTGGCATCGCCAGTAATCTTGTAGTCACAAGCAATCACCAGTGAAATCATCTCACTCACTTCACGTAGGAAAGAAAATAGGATTAAAAGGGAATATAACTTTTCCATAAGCAACATTTCTTTGGTGGGGTGCAGTGGGAAATTAGCTACACAGGTCTGTAGCTCAAATCAAGACAGGTGCCACTAGGGCTGTTGAATGCTAAATGCATATTTCACTCAAAAGGAATGCAAAGATTTTTTTTTCTCTACTCCCCCTTCCAGCCTCCTGCTCTTCCACCTTCTCCTCTGACTCCACCAAACACACAACCACCTGCAATCCCTTCCTAACCTGTAACAAATAATCTGTTAAAAAACAAACAAACACCAAAAAAAAACAAACAAAAAACCAAATTCAATTTTTAATTAAATAGAGAAAATCCACGCAATTTTCTTCATGTGATACTGTAAGAAAGAGAGCAAAAAAGATTGGGAGTGCCACATAAAGTCCACATTCCTGCATCAGTTCAGTATTCATCAAGTGAAAATGCCCAGGTAATTCTGAGAATCTGGCCATGCTTCCCAGGCTGATCATCTGCAGCCAGCACAAACCTTGGGTTTTACTTCAGTGGAAAATAGACCAGGACTTTGTGCCAATAGCTTGTGTGTGGTTTGAAGCAATTGCTAAAAAGGTTTGACTCAATGACAGGAAGGTGACCCGGTTTGGTCTGTAGTTTCAGTGGGGTAGTACTAAGCATGCCTGGGGTAATACTACTCAGATTTCAGAGGGGGGAAAATGCCCAACAAAACACATATATCTCATGCATTCCTCAGGTTTAAAAATCCAAGACATTGTGACCTGTAGAAATGAATGGAGTCTCAGAAACCAAGGCAAGTTTTACTTTTTTAATAGTAATGAAAGAAGATTCACAACTAGAAAAAAAAGAATGGAAGAGTTATCCTATGGTTTTGGTAATGACAAACATCACTAAATGTAAAGACTCTGTCTTTTCCACCACCTCAGAAGAGATGTAAACCAAATTCAAAATTTCAGTGGCTAACTACATATGACAGAAATGCCCAAAAGGTGGCCTGTGGTGCTGATAAATATCCTACACTGAGCACATTGTTGTTGTTAGATTACGATGTTAAAGCATGCAGATACACACCAGCACACACAAAACCCCATGCATTTATATCAGTGCTTGTAGCAGACAATTTAAAAATTTGACAAGACATATTATTTTTCTCCTTATTAACCTTTTTGGATTGCAGTAGGTGGTAAAAATGGCAGAGATGGAAACAGAGGGAAAGAACATGCCCTGAGCAACAAAGGAAATAAATGTAGCAATGACAGAAGGGATACTCATCCTTTTTTCTTTTTTGAAAGAGAAGGTGGATGAGATATTAAACTGTATCAACTCCAAAACTGATGAATTTCAAATAAACAACATACTGACTCCCAAACTGGGTCTGGGGTTCTGATCGGTAAAGCTGTGTGATTAATATCATTAATGACTAACACTGAAACATGAATTGTGACATTTTATAGACATCTAACATCTTGAGTTTCAACTGTAGTAATGTGCTTTAATGACATTTTATCATAGGTAATTTCTTGGGCCTTCTTGGATTATATGCTGTATCAAACAAGTTACTCAGAGATTTAGAAGCTGCCATTAAACGTATTTTATACTGTAAAATTTGGACACTATAGACAAGAGATCGAAATTTTCCAGAATGGCTATGACACAGAGATATTTTACCTTTCTTTTTTTTTTTTTCAGATTGATTTGTTTGGATAAGGGTTTTTTTGGCTTTTTTTTTTTTTTTTTTTTTTTTTTTTCTTATCGTGACTGTACAGCACAAACGTCACAGTGCTGGAAGCTAATATGGCTAATATGCTGCTATGCTTAGCCAAGTTGTTAGATCTGGATAAAAACAAATCTCTCTAACTTCCTAATTCATCTTGGAAAAAAAGTGAGTCGTTAAGAATACAAGCAAATCTAAGGTGATTAAACTGATTAATCTTTTTTTTTTTTTTTTTTTTTTAAATGTTAGGTCATGCTCTTATTACTTGTGACACCATGATGAGCTGTAATTAAATTCTGGTAAAATTTATTCTTTCAAGTAACTTGAGATACTACTGCAAAAACACACAGGAAACTATCCTTGCTGCCAGGAATGCACACTTTTATGTAAACAATGCATTCAGTAGATGTTGCCTCCTGTATTAATCTGCTGTTTTGCCAAGGGACTTTCATTTTTACAAAGTTGCTCATTACTGTCTCAGTTTCAGGACAGCATCTTTGCTCAAGCACAGATTAACATGAAGAGCATGCATTAGTTCCACTCTAATTAAGCATATGCTTAAATAGTTTCCTGAACTGGAACTGTACTAAATAATATATGAAAGTTAGGCTGAAACCTTGACTTGGTTGATGTAAAAGTAGCAGCATGTATATAAAAAGATACCTTCCCATTGTGTGCAATTCTCTTTCACGTATATGGGCCCCTACGGAGAAAATGAGAGAAAAAATCTTGAGGGGTGGGAGGTCATATTTCTTCAGGCATGGATGGTGGACAGGCAAAACTGTGCCCCAGTTAATACTGCCTAAGGTGGTACGTTCATGCTTCCCCCTTTTCTGCATTAAGAACAGGTTGATGCCTCAGTTGTGCACCGTGTGCAAGAGGAAGATTCACAGACAGGACAATGAAGATTCCAGCAAAGAAACTGAAAATTAATAAAACGGAATTTTGCAACCAGACTTTTGGAGTACTGCCCCTGGAGCAGGACAGGAACCAGAGTAATCATCACACATAGCTCTCTCCTTACGCCTTCCTCTGCTGGTGAAACATGAACTAAGGAAGTCCTTCAGGGATAATTAGCTCCCTCACATTTTTTTGTTGCCAGCACAGGAATCTGTACAGGCTCCTAACTAAGCACCAGCCACCTAACAAGTGATACCACTGTGGATTTCCCTGCAAGTTTTACCTCTTTGTGTGGTCACTGTGTAACCAATGAGTTTCCCTCTTAGAGGCTCTGAGGTATGCAACAGCATCCTGAACTTACTCACAAACAAGCCCTGCATAAGGCTGGTTTGCAGTAGGCTTGTATGGGTAGTTTTCCAACAGCACTTGCTTGCTTCCGTTAAGAAGAAAGGTCCTGCTGGTATGGCTGTAAATGAAAAGTGCATTAAAGTCTTCACAACAGCTAATGTCCTAATTTACAGACAAGATCTCATAGTCCAAGTTCACCTTGTGGAGCAATCTCAACCAAGAAGACAAGAGGTGAGAGGGTATCTCTGTACCTCCACACCTCTCCTCCAAGGCATTGTACCACATGGCCATATCAAGTCAGGATTTGGTACATGGGGAGGACAAAATCTCTGAGGTGAAGGGTGAGGGTAAAGCAGGTAGAGATAACAAGTACTGGGAGCCTTTTAAAAGAATATAAAGTGTGCTGCTGTTTAATATCCCCAGCTATGATGTGACCTTGCAGCACCATCCCTAGTGCATATCCCTTACTATATATCCTGTGTTGTCCTGCTTTGGCTACAAGCAATTATTTGCCTCTATTTTTATCTCTACATATCCAGGTTTTCTGCTGTAAAAGTTCTTTATCTGCAGTTCAGCTATTGTTTCTCTGTTGTTTGTTCTTTTATAGAACAGCTTGTTATCTGCATCTTAGTCCCCTTCAAATGTCTTCTACTCTGTGTTGAAGGGATTACAGGGCTTACTGGATGGTTCACTAGAGGTTAACACAATTATGAATCGAGAAATGAGCCAACAGTTTCATTACAATTGTCTGTGTGTCTGATTGCATTTACTGCAGCCTGGGTAATATGAAGCTGTGGTTTGGCTTTGTTTTTTTGTTCTGTTTTGTTTTGTTTGGTTTGGTTTTTGGTTTTTTTTTGTGGAAATACAAAAGCACTGTAATGCCAAAGAGGTAAACTATGTATAAATGAACATTTGCTAGACACAGTTAAGTTAATAATAATGGAATTTCATTCCAAGAGACTACAACTGCCAAATTAACTTCTGAGATTACACTGGCACAGAAAAGGGGGGGGAACACTGAAAGATTTTATTTAAACGATATAAGGAGAACTTCTTAGGACAGTGAATAGTGTGAAAGAAATGTTGGAAAACCAAAATCAATTAAAAATAAATAGAAATTAGAGGTGTAGAGGAACATGACAGAATCCAGATACATATTTTGGCAATGTAAGAAAGTGATTATCAAAGATTTGACAGTTTTCTAAGATAAGGGAACACTGAAAGATTTTATTTAAACGATATAAGGAGAACTTCTTAGGACAGTGAATAGTGTGAAAGAAATGTTGGAAAACCAAAATCAATTAAAAATAAATAGAAATTAGAGGTGTAGAGGAACATGACAGAATCCAGATACATATTTTGGCAATGTAAGAAAGTGATTATCAAAGATTTGACAGTTTTCTAAGATAATAAAACATCATGACAACTTCAGTGGTTTGAGTTCCAAATATTCAAACAATTGTCATAGCTCCATCAAAACAGAAAGAATGGCTTACATTATTCAGAACTTGAAGAGCAAAGGAAGAATATGATGTGATGTCATGTGGGAAAGGCAATATGTAGGCAAGCGAATGTAAGTGACGAAGGCAGCTCCTCACAAATGTAACTCATTTTCAGCAAGCATTCATGCTAGCAAATGGAACTGCACGGATGTCCATGGAAAATGAGCAACCAAGATGACATCAAGATGTATTAATGAATTAATCTAAAAATTTGTTTTTACATTCAAATAAATACTGTTGAAGAATTTGCTCTTTTGTACCATATTCTCCTCTGGCTTTTTTCCAGTAATGATGCCACTGTGCTTTTTGTAGCCATTATTTAGGGTAAACCTGCATAAATATGTCTCAGATATTGTAAGATCACAGCTCACACTGATCTTTAGAAGGAAAGACCACCTAAGAATGACTATTTATTAGATTTTATTCATTTAAAAAGCAAAGGTAGGCTGAACATGCTTCAAAAGTCTAGCCTGTAGCTAGCAGCAACAATAACAACAGAGTGAATCCGTAAGCTTGCATTCTCAACTGAAAGAAAGTCACAAACAATTTTGTTGGTCTTCATTTCACCTAAGTATTGCTCTATAAGGTCTAGGAAGCTACGTGTCTGTGCTTCCCTCTACAGTCAACAGACAGACAGACATCTTCATGGGCACATTCATCTCATTTTATGTTACTCTTGTATGATATGTGATAAAACCTGGTTTGCTTCATGGATTTCATAAAGCATCTGGCCAATTCATTTAGTCTAATGTTAACTCAAATATATACTATTCTTTGTCAGTAAACAGCAGAAAACTCATTTCCCTTGACTTGCATTTAGAAAGTTGAGAAGAAACCTTTCAGTCTGTGTAGGGCACTGGCCTGATAAATGGGAAACGAGTCTTCAGTAGACAGACTCTTCCACCCAAATGTCTTTAAGAGAAAGTGGAACTGCTGGTGGTAAAGGCCATTTACAAATTTGAGAGCAGTTTGCACCCCAAAAACAATAGAATTCAGCCTGGTGCTAAGTTAAGAAGTTCAGAATACTTCAGCTTCATGACTAGCATGAGCAAGAGACCGTCCTGTAAATAGTGCTTCATAGTCATACATTGCAAAATGAAAATAAAATAAACTATAATGTCATATTATGTAAGTATTTTCAGTGTCTCATCCAGGCACCAGAAGGTATAGAATGACAATGTTTGAAATATACTGAGCATATTCATACAAAAGAAACCAAACCAAAACAAGTTAAAAAAAAAAGACCATTAGGTGTCTCAGACTCAGCAGCTATTTCAAGGTTTAGAAGCCAGCATAAAAATAGAGCAACTGTCAAAATAAGAAGTTTAAATGTTGATGCTCATAGTATCTGATAACCAGTCAGCGTATCTTGAAAAAATTCCAAAGTGAAACCTCATCAAAACGACACTGTTCTGTGAGCAGCTGGTTCAGATCAGGAGAGTGCACTGAGATACTGTAAACTTGGTTTGAGAATTATCTTATGGTATAATAAAACTTGAGAAAGAAAATATAATGAAAACTCTGTAATTAATTTGCACTCCAAGGACGATATTTTTCCATGTTAAAGACAGTTTTCGTATTGATTTCATATTTCCTACTGAAGGAGGGAGTCTGTAGGGGGAGAGAGAAAGAAGGATATGCTCTCAAAAGCATTGGTCCTGCTCAGATTTGTGCTTGAAGCCAATAAGACAACTCATGTGTGGAAGGGTAAACAACTGCATAATTCTTTTCAAGACCAAGACTGTACTGGCAAAACTAACAACTTTGATGACAGGCTTCCCAGAGAGGCCAAGAGCTGAATGAAGCGTGAGCTGCCCTCATAACCTTGGACTCAATGGAAATCAACATGTTATCCTTGGACTCAACTGAGCCCACCGCTTATTCCTCTGGGGTCAAACAAAAGTGTATAGGAAAAACTGCTCCATGAAGGCTGTGCTATTTCTACATAGGTAGAGTTTCCAGAGGGGCTCTCACATCCACATTAAAAGCTTGAAAAAGCTTCTAGAAAGAATCTGTTCTTTCCAGCTGAGAGCTATAGCACATTGTTCAATGGAGCTTATGTAGTTAGTTACCCTCTGAATCGTTGAATGTAATACATTGCAATGATCAGTAGGCAAAGTCTTATGGATATTTTTTTTTCAAACAACCTTTCAGCAATGCCACATCTTTATTATAAAATATTTTAATTAAAAGCTGAAATGTAGCATTACAAGAGAGCTGGCTGCTATTTAAGCGTCACTTCCTCCAAGCTCAGGATCAGTGCATCCCAAAGAGAAAGAAATCAGGCAAGGGGAGAAGGAGACCTGCATGGCTGAGCAGGGACCTTCTGAAAAGGCTCAGGTGGAAGAAGGGAGTTTACAATAGGTGGAAGAAGGGGCTGACTGCTTGGGAGGAATACAAGAATGCTGTCAGGGTATGCAGGGAGGAAACAAGGAAAGCCAAGGCAGCCTTGGAATTGAACCTGGCGAGGGATGTCAAGGCCAACATAAGTATACAGGAGACAAAAGGAAAACTAGGGAAAATGTGGGCCCGTTGTTGAATGAGACAGGTGCTGTGGTGACAGATGATGCAGAGAAGGAGGAGTTGCTAAATGCCTTCTTTGCTTCTGTCTTCACTGTTCGGGCCAGTCCTCGGGAGACCCAGACTTTGCGCGTAACAGAGAAAGTGTGGAGGAAGCAAGACTTTCCCTTGGTTGATGAGGAGCACGTTAGAGATCAGTTAGATAAACTGGATATACACAAATCCATGGGGCCTGATGGGATGCACCCTCGGGTGCTGAGGGAGCTGGGGGAAGTCATTGCTGGGCCTCTCTCCATTATCTTTGAAAGGTCCTGGAGGACAGGTGAGGTGCCTGAGGACTGGAGGATAGCCAATGTCACTCCAGTCTTCAAAAAGGGCAGGAAGGATGACCCGGGAAACTACAGGCCGGTCAGCCTCACCTCCATCCCTGGGAAGATGATGGAGCAGCTTGTTCTGGGAGTCATCTCAAAGCACCTGGATGAAAAGAAGATTATCAGAAGTAGTCAACATGGATTCACCAAGGGGAAGTCATGTCTGACTAATCTGATAGCCTTCTATGACAAAGTAACTAGATGGGTGGATGAGGGGAGGGCAGTGGATGTTGTCTACCTTGACTTTGGCAAGGCTTTCGACACTGTCTCCCACATCATCCTCACAGGAAAGCTTAGGAAGTGTGGCTTAGATGAATGGACAGTGAGGTGGATTGAGAACTGGCTTACAGATAGAGCTCAGAGGGTTGTGGTTAGTGGCGCAGAGTCTAGTTGGAGGTTAGTAACAAGTGGTGTCCCTCAGGGGTCAGTACTGGGCCCAGTTTTGTTCAACATATTCATCAATGATCTGGATGAAGGGATAGAGTGTACCATCAGCAAGTTTGCTGATGACACAAAACTGGGAGGAGTGGCTGACACGCCAGAAGGCTGTGCTGCCTTACAGCGTGACCTCGCCAGGCTGGAGAGTTGGGCAGAAAGAAACCTTATGAAGTTCAACAAGGGTAAGTGTAGGGTACTGCACCTGGGGAGGAATAACCCCATGCACCAGTACAGGTTGGGGGCTGACCTCCTGGAGAGCAGCTCTGTGGAGAGGGACCTGGGAGTCCTGGTGGACTCATCCTCCCCCTCTACTCTGCCCTGGTGAGGCCACATCTGGAGTACTGCATCCAGTTCTGGGCTCCCCAGTTCAAGAAAGACAGGGATCTGCTGGACAGGGTCCAGCCAAGGGCTACAAAGATGATTAGGGGACTGGAACATCTCTCTTATGAGGAAAGGCTGAAGGACTTGGGTCTCTTTAGTCTAGAGAAAAGAAGATTGAGGGGGGATCTTATTAACGCTTACAAATACTTAAAGGGAGGGTGCCAGGGGGATGGGAACAGTCTTTTTTCAGTGGTGCCCAGTGATAGGACGAGGGGTAATGGGCACAAGCTTGAACATAGGAAGTTCCATCTTAACATGAGAAGGAACGTCTTTACTTTGAGGGTAGTGGAGCACTGGAACAGGCTGCCCAGAGAGGTGGTGGAGTCTCCCACTCTGGAGACATTCAAAACCCACCTGGACGCCGTCCTGTGCAACCTGTTGTAGGTGCCCCTTCTCTGGCAGGGGGGTTGGAATAGATGACCTCCAGAGGTCCCTTCCAACCCTGACCATTCTGTGATTCTGCGATTAGCATAGCATGAGCTAAAATAGGATCAGTTGTTTATTGTATTTTTTAAAGAATAATATGTTTTAATTAGAAATTTATCTATTATACAGATTTTAAAATTCAGTAAGAACAAGGTGTTTATCTGGGGTACAGTGACAAAGCCTACCTGAAGTAAAAATGCCTATTGTAGTCCATATCAGCTGGTCCTAAATGTTTCTAAAATGATAGCCTATCTATTAATCTAATGACTTTGATGTTAGAAAACACTGGCATTAAAATGATACCTAATCAACCACTTAGTGGTCTATTTTTTTACATCAAACAGCCATGGGATAAAATACACGTAAAACTTAAATATTTCTTAAAGTAAAGGCTAAAAATCAAGGAATGGGCACAGATGAATGCCTTAACCCTCTTTCCCAGTGAATCTCTGCACACAAAACAGAACAAGGTCAGAAAGGTCAGGATGCAGCTGCAGTAAAAATGAATGGAAGGGAATGGAGGATGGAGGGTGCCTTGCCACCAAATTGGATATGCACACCAAGATAATGAGTTATCTTTTTTCCCCACAGTTTTTATACAGTTGTTCCCCTACACTGTTTCAGAAAAAATGAAAAGCGTTTATTCCCTAGGCTGATGAATGTAATTAAAACTTGTTTTAAGCAGTACTGACAAACCCATTTCTTGAGATGTTAAAAATGACAGGCACATTTAAACACAACAATAATTTCATGAAGCCATCAGAAAATAAAATTAATAAGCTTGCTGGTTTTGTTTTTTAGTAGTGTTTTTCAGTAGTGTTTCTCCAAACACAAAATTTTAATTGCAGATGAGTTTTATTCTTGTAGTCCTGTTGATAGATTTGAGACGAGCGACATACATTATTAATTGTATTGTGTAGGGGATCACATTTCAAATAAGAGCTTTGTCTGACTGAGCTACTACAGCCTGTCTGATTGTTGCGGAATTGTCATGAAATGGAAATGATGCCTGGGAATGTTGAACTTGATATTATGTTTCCAAATACCATGAATAACATTACAGTAGCTTTAATGAATTTCATAGGAGAAAAATGTCATTAAACAAAGCGACAATATTAACCTTGGTGCCTTGTCCAAATTCCAGTCTGGCTAGTTGCATTCTGACACCTATTATTTCTCAGTTGTTTGAAGTTGGTATGTCTGTGTACCTCGCTGTTTGTTCATTGATACGTTAATGCCACACATCGCCAACTCATTGCTGTCTGTCACCCCAGAGTTAGCTGATTACCACTCTTGACCATCCAAGTGCTTTTAACGAAGCCGTAACTACAGTACATGACCTTGAAAATATTCCTTTCAATCTACCTTCCCACAGTTCATCAAGTTACTTAGATACTGTTTAACCTAACAAGTAGGCATAGATATTTATTTCAGTGCTTTTTAAACATACAGTACAATCGCACATCCCAGTTCTAATGAACTGCCAAAGTCCGTTAACATGCGCTTAAAGTTGGACACAGAGATAACCTCCCACAAAATAGTGCTTTAGAGACGCACTCTGAGAAGGACCTCCTAATCACCCCCACTTAACTATGCTTTCCTTTGAATTGTGGAGTGGTCTCTGAGAACATGACCTGAACTATGGATGAAATTTAAGTGAAGATAGGCTACAGGATCACAACTCGTCCACCTCAGCACCAGCTAATCATGGAGACAATAGCCTTGGAGTAGAGATAATCCAAAGTTAAAAATAAATTACCAAAATGTGGACTTCCTAATAAACTGGTTTACTCTACAGCTCTACTCCTGTTGGTTCAAACTACTTCCTTACGTAGACATAGTCATTTTCAAGCGCTTTATTCAAAGGAGATGATCTGCATTGTATTATCTTACTGTTCTTTAATGTAAGCGTGTCCCATGGGTCCAAGTCTGGATTTGAGAAAACCCTTCTGACATTGCCATACTTGTTGACAGTTGTAGAGGGCTTATGGAGGAAAAGATTCCGAAGACCTAAATCCTGACTCATTGAAAGATTAAAAAAAAAAAAAAAAAAAAAAAAGAACTGTGATTTGGAATTGCCAAATTCCACATTCAGGCAGGTTCTTCAGTGACAACCTTGTATAACAGTTTTTTGTGTGTCTGTTAAATCTCAAAGATGTAATTTCTAATATCGTTCCCAAGAGCCTCCTCAAATCTTTAATCTCTTTAATCTCCTCACTCCTTTAATCTTGAGTGCCATTTGTAATAACCAATTCAGACTTTCATGCGCACTAATTTTCCTGTTTGGGAGACCAGACAAGATCATCGAGGATCATATAAAATATTTAAATTAGGCATATATTTTTATATGCATTGATGGTGATTAAAATATACAAGCCCAAAAAAACATAAGATCAGAAAGAAGTAGTGCCAAATACCACTGGAAGAGAGTCCTCATATCACGTAGTGAATAGACTTTTCTTGAAAACCTCATATATAGGTAACTGTAGGTAATCAATCATACCCCATTTCTGTTGGGATCAGGTGCAATGTCCTGTTCTCTCAGCAGAACAACTGAATCCACATCCCTCCCCATCTGCTATATAAGGACCCCAGAAGCTGCACAGATTGTACTGCATGTTGCACATGGCACTGTTGTTTGAAGCCTCAAGCTGTGTGTTAAACTGTAGCTGGATTGTCACCATTAAGGGTTTGTCACAGTCTGACTTAGGGAGGAAGTAATGATCCGAAAACAGATGTGAAGTTTTAAATGTACATCATCAGATCTTCCGGATTAATTTCAGGCTTAACACTGCCTTGGATTTTCTTCAGGTAGAAGAAAGAAGACAAAGACATGGGGAGAAGAGTGACAGGATAAGTGGAAAAGAGTAGACAGGATCATGTGAGCACAGATGCTAATGACCTGAAAAACACCATTTTATTTAACTGTTACATATGTCTGCACAGAACTCATTCATTTGAAAGCAGTCGTAATGTGTATAAAGAGCCTTTTAAGATTTCATAAAGGGAAATCTTTTTTTTCCCCTCTTTTTGAAGTTTCTGTTTCAGATTAAGGATATTTCTGATTCAGTATCAGGTCACAACCAAGTCATTTCAAAGATGCTCTCTCTCTAACTCACTTCCTTGCACACGCACACATATGAATATGAACAGCAATGAAGAAGCAGAGGGGAAGCAAAAGGAAAAGAGTGAGCAAAGATTGCTAAAGACTTTGAGTGAGCCACAGTCAATGTCCTCATAGTGAAAGAAATTTCCTGCTCTATGGGCGGCGGTGGCTCAAATCTTGTATACAAATACAAATGAATTCATGTCTTGCATGTCCCCCTCTCATCTGAACACTCTAGTAGTAACACAGCCACTGGCTTTTCATGTGAAGATAATCATATATGTATTTCTCTATTCTAACTAGATTTTTTTTCAGTCTGAGTTTGAGAAACCTTTAGTTAAATCTAGTACATTTATGAAAAATAAAAAAAAAAAAAAAAATAAATCTGTATTTAATGGTCGGTAACTTCCAAAGAAGACAGGCTTTTTGTCACAAAGATCCTGACTGAATATCTTTTTATATTGAACATATTTCTATGTTGAACTTATATATAACTTCCAACAAAAATAGTAGGATTCCTTTTCAATTAAAAATAAAGAACATTTGGATGTGATTGGCCGAGGGTACTTTAAGATCTATAACATATGAATGAAAAGTACTGCTAAATCCTTAATTTATCACCAGTCATAGTGTCTTGCTCTTTGATTACACCTAATCTTGTGCTAAAAATTCTCAGCAGTACTGTACAACATATGTTACAGAAATCCCTGATGCAGTCAAGAAAAACCAAGACAAAAACAGCAGAGAAGTTGCTTACCTGTCTGAACTGTTCAAGATCTATTTTGTTTCCCACCAGCACCAAGGGGATGTCATAGGTGTGCCGGACACGATAAATGAGTTCCTTAAACTCAGCAGCTTCTTGAAAGGATTGGCGGTCTGTGATGGAATAGCAAATAATGAAGCCTTCCCCACCTCGCATGTATTGGTCCCTCATGGCTGTGAATTCTGCCTGTGGAATACGAAGAACATGCTCAGTAATTTGGAAAACAAAATTGTCTGTCTGTAAATAATGAACTTGCTGAAAACTTCCCCATTCCCTACATAATTTCACATTGCTTCTTTTACTGTTTTAAATACTGTTTGCTGAAACTTGTGCATCCTTCTGGGATCATTATCCTGGATAATACACCACCAGCATTTCTCTTAGGACCTTTTTTTCCCCCACTTTTCCTATCAAGGGAACTCTGTCCTCTAAGAACATGAACTTCTACATGCAGAAAGTACTGTCTCATGTATTTCTAGAATGTTCTACAGCACTTTTGGTACACATAGATAACTTACGATTGAACGAATGCTAACCATTGTAAAAGAAGAGCTATGTTACTGGCTAGGGATAGTAGACAAGTACAAACTCCTTATTATGCACTCAATTCAAAAGCTCAGTAGTTTCAAAAAGACATTCATTGGCTCCCACCAACTTTGAAATAGTGCCTAGTAAAACAGGAATATAATCCGCAAAGAGTTTTGTTCTTTCAAATGCTCTCAGAGAAGCTGGGAGTTTCAGTTCAGTGTGGGATAATACCACTAAATGAAAATGAACGATTTCAAGATTGTGAGATTTGGCCCATTTGGCCAAATCCCATTTGGGATTTGTGAGATTTGGCCCTCCTGAATTTTCCTCTATTTGTGTATGTATTTATTGTCACAGCAACACTTGTAGTTATTGGTGTGGTTTTTCAGAAGTATTTACAAGTGTCACATCATACAAAAATCAAGATTTAGTTTTCCAAAACTAGTCTCAGGCACTGTGGCTTGAAAACATCTTTTAAAGTCAGTTTCTTTTTCAAGTTTGTTTGCTCTTCTTGATCATAGCCCAGAATAACCCAATACCATGCCAACAGTCGGTCGGGATCAGAATGCCCCTGACAGAATCAGTTCTCCAGAGATATTAAGATGCAGGAAGGTCTGATAAAGCAAAGAATCAACATTGGACCATTTCTATGAGTAGCAGGATGAAATATCAAGTCCTGTATTTTTTATTCTGTTAAGAATTTAGTCTAGGATTTTTAAAACAGTTTAGGTTACACATATATCCTCACTTCTTGCTGAAAATTGAAGGGAAATGGATTGCTTACACTCTTTTAAAAGTCTCAGCCTTAAATCTCTCTCAATAGTCACTCATGTTGATTGATAATACTTCCTGTGAATAGACTTTCGTGTTGACCATTATCATTTATTCATGATGTATCTTTTACCCAAGGGCTTTCTTATATATCATTCAAAATGTTTCACCTGCTACAGGAAAAAAATCATAGACTAAGCTCCAAAGTAGCAGACTAATAGGCAATTTAAAGGTAGGATTCTGCTTTGAGACTTAGTCGGAATTTCAAAATCTCTAAACTATCACAGCTGGCATCCCAGGAGAGTTTATTAACTACCAATCTACAGCACAGAGTGGCTCAGGCCATATTCTGTCTCATTGACTTGAAACTGGATGTGTAAGAAGTAGGGCAGCAGTGGGGAGAAACAGAAAAGACATCAAACAAAAAGGATTCTATACTCTGCTAGTTTGGGCGAGACAATTCCTGGAGATCTCTGTTCCCAGGTCTCTTTGCCCACCATCTACATGAGATAGCCACTCGATTAATAAGCAATGCAATACCAAGCTGCAGACCATACACAAGGTCTCCAAGTTGTGGGTAGGGAGTGTTAATGACTAAACACAGAGACATACTCCCTGTCACTCACTTACCCTCAGATCTCAGGCTTTTCTGCCAGAACAAGGGCCTCTCCGCACTCCCTGTGCCCCTGACTTTCTTCTCTTTGCATCAATCACCTAGAACTGTTCTGCACCATGATTAGTTGGGTAGTCTCCTTTGCAGGAGGAGCTGACCAAGGCCAGGATCCCTTCAGGCTGAGCAGAGAACAGAAACCTTGTGTGGAGTTACACTTGTGGAGTAAGGCTCATGAATTTAGCTGTCTGTGTAGCTGCAGGCCACTATCAAAGCCCCCATCACAGGTAATGGTAAACTAGTCAATCCAACTAATGGACTACAGATCGCTTCTGCCGATGAAAAATAGATATCTCCTTAGTTATCAAATTATTTATTTTTTGTTTATCTATTTGTGGTTTTAGAGTGTGCTGAACATTTATACGACTGAATGGAGGCACTAGTTCCCACGCAGGCACCTAAAACTAGATGTTTTAGTAGGGAACCTAAATCCCGGTCCAGATGACATGTCTCCCTGAGTCAGAGATTTCATAAATCAACTACTGTTAACACTGTATGAATATTCTGCACAACCTTTTACAAAGAATGAGCTCTGCTTTGTAAGTTGATCTGCCTCTGGGACGTGCTCAGAGCTTTGTACCCTCATTTATAGACATTTAAGGAAAACAAGGAAGGAATTAGGTCACATATCCCTGTTTAAGTTACTCAAAGCAAGTGACTTTCTGGACCATGAGGACTCCCAAGATCACTGCCCAGGAACAGTTAATGGCTTTCCTTGACTGCCAGCAGATTCTGGGTTCCTAATTTTGTGCACTGAATCATTCCAAAGGGACAGAGTGCTCAGCTTTTAGGTACTGCCATTCTTGAGTCAGAGTCATTTACCTACGTGCTCTAGTTCATGTCTGGGCATAATTATGATTTTAAGGATATGAATGAATTTAATTTATTTCTGCAATTTTTTATTATGACATATTAATGCTGATGATATATTAGACTAAATAGCCAAAATCCTTTAGTGTCATGTTTGCAGTGATCCATTTTAAGAGGCATTAATTATTCTATGTAAACTGGATTGGGGACTTCCACTTGGTTTTCTGTTGTTAACTCAGTTAGTCAATTCCATTCTTATTTTTTGATGTTGACTTTCACTTCTCAGCTTTTTCCCCTTGGCATGATTGCTCATTACAGAGTCAAGGACTCCAAGGTCAAACATAAATGAGCCTTTTTCTTGTGTTTCAAAAGAAGTGGGTTTTTTCCCCCTGTTCACCAAGAACCCTAACATAAGAATATATACTAAAAAAAAAAGAATAAATATAATTCCAGTAAACATACAGTAAGCCTTGCAATAAAGTATGCAGATTATATAGACAAGACACAAGACTAGGATGCAGTTAAATCTCTTTGTTCATTTTTCAGTTCAAGTCCTACTCCAGATTTCCCAGTTTCCATGTATCTCTACAGTAAGCAGAACCAAAATCCAAGTTCATCTGGGTTTTGTGGATGTTCAGAGGTAGATGGAGAGAAACTCAAAGGTTCTACAGTTTTTTTTTCAGTGGTTTTATTTTTGCCTGGTTCTTGTATAAAATAAGCAACAGTGTATCTGTGCAGCTGGCACACTAATAATTTCTTTAATTGTTTCCTGCTGTAAAAGTGGCTTTTTAAAAAAGTATTCAGGAATAGTACTAGATGCCATTTGCTACTCAATAAGGGGGAAATATGAAACATTCCCCAGTCACTAAATGCCAAAGGGAAGAGAGAGAAGGAAATCACACCTCCTCAAAAGGAAATCAATTCTGAGAATTAAAGTGAAGATTTGTCATGCTTATAGCACTTTGCAGCTTGACATCAGTCTCTAATACTCTCTTGTGTATTATGACTAAGACTTAACTGAAAAGTGAAGTAAGAAATCTTCTGGAACAAAATCACCATTCTTCTTGGGAGAGATGTTATATTTGAGAAAAAGCATCAAGTCTAGATAGAAACAAAATAAAACTTTTCTAAAAGTTGAAAGCAGGCAACTTAACTTTTTCCTTTTCTTTTTCCATTATAATTGAATGCAGAAAAAACCTGAAACTAATCCTCATATGATTATATATGTCTGCCTGATGTTGAAGAAAGTTAGCAAGAAAATCTTGCAGTGATTAAGTAAATGTCATTTGCCTTTTATTAGTTATCAGGCATCTCACATGATTTTTCAAAGGTGACAGAATGGCCTCACAGTGACATAGAGCAGCTCCCTCAACATGTTTAGATACATCCCATCCTGTTGCACCAAACTACATGCACCCAGCTTGACTAACTTGTCTCTTGTTGATCCCCCTCTACTAATGGTAGTGTATTTCTTCCTCAAACTTTCCTGTGAGTTGTAAAGACCTGGGAGAGCTAAAAGCGTAAAAGCACAGCTTCCTGGTAAAGAATAGAGAAAGTCCTAAGTGTGTTAGTCTTTTCCATGTTCCTCATCATTCGGCCACTGACTCATTTCAGTAGCAGCCCCTCATTTTTACTTGTCTTCCTTTAGTTGCAAATGTACCTGTAGAAACCTATCTCTTTGCCTTTTATATCTCTCAAAAGTTTCAATTCTAGCAATACTTTGGATTTCATAAGCCAACCCACTCATGCCCAAGAAATACTTCCATACTGATCCTTGGGACACTGTCCCTGTTTCCACATTTCATCCCTCTGTATGTTTGCTTTTTCTATTAACTTCTAGGAGAACAACTTAACAAAGAAACCTCTATTTCCTTTGTGATCTTGATTTATCCTCTTTCATCTCACTTTTCATAATGAGTGAGAGAAAGCCTTTCATAAAGAGCAATATTTGTAATTAGTTTTAAAATTCATATTGTTTTCATAGAAATATAAATAGAACTTACATGCGTTCTTTTTTGTTGGTGGTTTTGTTTTTGTTTTTTTTTTTTTTCATTAGAGACTAAAATCCTTTCCATATGAGATCAGTATCCTAGTGTCTCCAGAAGAGGAAACAAAGGCATTGAGCAGCAAAGTCAGAAGGACTACATTTAGATACCTAGATCCTTATGAAGGATTAGTTTATTGGTTGCTATCAACCATAACAGTCTGGATCTAACATTCAGCTCAGGACAACCCTACCCTGTTGACTAAAAGAATCTAGGAAGGTGTATCACAAAGTTCACAAAAGCCAAGCCTGGTTCTTTCCTGTTTCCTAAGTATTTCCTCCTGGACAATGCTGGGG
>NW_009649050.1:486440-492797 GCF_000708025.1 Charadrius vociferus | reverse complement strand
AAAAAAAAAACAAAAAAAAAAAAAAAAAAAAAAAAAAGGATGCAGGCAAGAAGCAGGGTATCACTACATCTTTCCCTTCTTTTTCTTTGTGTGGCAATGTGTTTGAGTAGTAAACACGGTGCAATGCTTAGAAGTGCAGTCCTTCTCCACACCCCTCAGAAGTGTAGTGCTTAGAAATTTAAAGATGCAGCACCTCAGAAACAAAGGTGTCATGTTTTTTCAAACTACACACACACTCCACACATTTTGATGTCTATTCTTTTTTTGTGATCTTGGCTTGTATCTCTGGAAGAGGTCAGAGTCTCCCCGGGGAGGCCAGCCTCACAGTTTGAGAAATGCCACTTTCTATATCTTCTTGTCTTATGTTCTGCTTGACTTTAGAACCAGGAATCTGCTAACAGATGTTCTTAATCAAAGCTGTCTCCCTGATTACCACAGGGGTCATTCTTATTATGAAGGGTTTTTTTTTTAACATTTATAGTGAACACTGCGGGAGGAGCAGGTTATGTTCTTGGAAACAGGCAGGATATTGTTCATCTGTGACAATGAATAAACAAGGGTAAAATGAACAAAAAGGACACAGGAAACTCAAGGTGGGGTGTGGGGAGGAATCTTTCAAATAGTGAGAAAATCAAAAGTCAAGACCATACAACATAAAAGAAATATATGAAAATGCATCATTCAGTTAAAAAAAAAGGTCAGAATTTTTGGTTACCAAAGAGCTAGGAGTTTCTTCTATCTCAGGAAAGTTTTTGCCAGTATGGTCAAAAATTGTTTTTACCAGCCAATGTTTTTTTGTTGTTTTTTTTTTTTAAAGCCAAAGTGCAACTGTCCCATATGTCTCTGTTAATAAACTCTTTTACACACATAAACATCACAGCTGACTTCGTTGTGATTACATGTCAATCACCTGACACTGCTTGTCATAAAGAGTACTTTGTTTTGCTTTTAACTGCTGAAATATATTTACTTAAGGAAAGTACACTGGTGAGAAGTACTGTGATAATTATTTGGTTTTCACTATTTTTTTTACTTTTGGGGTTTGGGTTTTTGTTGGGTTTTTTTTTTTTTTTTTTTTTGAGGGGGTTAACACAACTAGCTTTTAAAAGCTTATTTGTAAAAGCAAGCAGCAAAAAAACTGCAGCAGTTACATTTCAAATGAGAAAGCACCCAGATAGGAAGTTGGGTGGATATTACATCTTATAATCACCATAATACTGCTACTAATCTAGATGCAAAGGATCACTTTTTCCATCACAAAAGCCGCAGTTCCAAATCTGCTGTCTTTGCTCGCAGAATTCCAGCATGCACCAGCTATAGGTTCCCAGCAAAAACACAGCAGAAAACAAGAAAGCACTGAACAATATCACCATCACTTCACACTCTCTTCTTGCTTCTCTCCTATTTCCAGTCATCCTTTGCAAACAGCAACAACAAAAGGAGTTATATAGCAAAAGATACAGAAAAAAATGCAGCAGGTGGTACCCAGCCACCTGTGCCAGCCTAAACCATCTGCCACATCACTGGGAGGAAGGAAGGGAGCTGAATAACAGCTCAGACACAGACCAAAGGAAATGCAGGGGCTCTGGCTTAAATACTGGAGAACAGGGATTGATTCTTCTCTATGTCAAGTCTCTACACTCTTCTGGTTCTACATCAAACCCTTCTCTCATGACCCTTTTTTGCTTGCTCTGGTAACGATCCAGGAGCAGTTCAAAATGGGATTAGTATAAATGAGAATTAGCCCATAAGCCTGCAGTGGAAGTGGATTATTATTATAATCAGTCCCTTGATTAATGATCAGTCAGTGTCTCACACCTTATAATTACAGGAAGGAATCTTGCTTCTGTTATATAACAGCAATATCCCTTTCCTTCTGTGAATTTGTACTGGGGACAAAATGCACATCATGGATGATGGGAACAGTCTAAAGATAACACAAAAGATGCAGTCCATGTTCCTAGCAGACTAATGTCTTTCTGAACTTAATCTGACAGCCTTCCAAGACAATATTATGAACTCCACAGTGTACAAAATCAGTACCCTTTTCTTAACTCTGGGAATGTACAAGTAAAAAGCTGAGACAGATAGTGAAATTGAGACAACTGTAATTTAGAAGACAACCAGCAGCAACAATGTTGACCCTGCAGAAATCAGTGCGTATTTATGTGGCCACCCCTCCCCTGTTTAAGCTAATTTATTTACCTGGAAAGGGAAACAAGCAGGGCAAAGGAGAATATTCATGACAGTTGATCTTTGCTGAAAGACATAGGTATGTTTTTCTCTTTTGTGACAAATAACAGCAATACTTCTTAGCTGCTAATTTCCAGGGTTTTCTGGGGGTCCGTGTACACTCTGGAAATGGAGGAGATAAGCTCACCTAGGTAGACTGAATGACAAAGGGCACCTCAAGACCTTGCCTACGGGCAAGGAGATGGTCCCAGCTGAGTGTGTCGAATGGATGGTTGGCAATTTAAGAAACACGATTAGATTCCCACGAAACATAAAATGCAAGCATAGACTTACATCCCTAATTTTCACAAAAATTTGGCCGAAATCTTTCTAAAATAATTTCCCTCTTCGACCCTTCCCCCACACTTATGTTCTTCAGCATCAGTTTACTTTCTCTAGAAACAGTCCCAGACAGGAGCTAATATTACACTAGACCTTCAGGGTTCTTTCTGAAGACTGAAGTATTTGCATGGAAAGAGATGGATTCCTTCACACTGGTTAATATATCTTTACTCTCTGATTACTTGAGAGACTTCATAAGCCTCTAAAGTCCTGAATATAAAGAATGAATAAATTAAAAATGAAAACCTTCATTCCTTAATCTGAGTTACTATATAAGATTAATTCATAAGGACATTAGTCACATCTTCATTTAGATGAGTCTGAGACATCGAACTGGTGTGTCTAAATTTTCACCTTTTCTCAAAATCAGCAGTTTGTGAAGTTAGTTTGATTGCTGACTTCTTTAAATAATTGTTGGACACAATCTGTTTTCATCACTTGTAAATTCTTGTCATGTCCCACATGTGGGTTTAAAGATTCAGGTTTGCCTTCTCTTTTCAGCTATGATACTTCTTCCCATCATATCCGGTATTGCTCACAGTCATAGACCATTCAGGATTAAGTCTTGTGAAATGCAGGTGTAGATGTTCCTTCACACCCTGAACACTGATGAATCACTATTGCACTGTCCTGTTTGCTAACTACAGAACATTTGGTATGCACTTGCTTTTCGGTATTCACATACTGTTCTGCACCATGGTTGGCTTATAAAGTAAGATTGAACCACATTAGCCCAGTAGAAAAAAATAAGTAAAGAAAAATGAATAAGGAAGGCAAGACAAATGAGAGCTTCCAATAAAATAACTCAGGACTTCAAAAAAACAGTATCACACAGTGACCCTTTTTTCTCACTAAGGAAGTCCTAAATAACCTGCGCTGGTGCTCAGACCCTCCCTCCAGAAGTAGCTTCTCTGCACTGACACTCCCAATGTTCTCACTCTAATTGCCCTCCTACCTTCAGGTGATAATATATTTGCCAGTTTGCTGCAACTGTGCTTTTGTTAACTTTATTAATCCTGCTCTTCCAAAAATGGTTTGTCATGTGCAGTAATGAAAATATGCAGTCCATCACCCGGGAGATGATATCTACTTTTCACTCACCCCAGAATATGGATGAAATCACCATATCAATTCTCCACAATGCCAGCAAAAATGCCTCAGTGCTACATTATCTAACTCAGAGAACTGTCTTTTTTTTTTTCGTATTAATGCTAATGGTTTCCCTCTTAGGGATAAACACCTTAGCAATTTTCTCCTAAATGCAGGCACTGAAGCAATCTTCATTGTTAACTACCTCTAAAACCCCCAACTGCATTTGGTTTATCGTGCACCGTACAATACTTTCCCCCCCTCCTTATTGGTATGCAAGAAAGAATAAAGCAAATTTTCATCTTTTATCACAAATGCATCATAAATGGTAAGGGGAAAGAATTAATAGCTCAGTAATTACATTTTAGTAAACAGCAGAGGGGAAAAAAAAAAAAAAAAAGACAACAACCCACTAGTGCAGAGGTAATGACTGCAGCTGCAAGCAAGGGCTCGACAGGGATTCAAATAAGCTCTTGTCAGCTTACATGGGGATTGCAGGCTTGCCATCTTCCCCAGTGAGGCTTGTGCAGCCTTGCAGAAGTGAAGCAGGAAGCTACGGAGTCAGACACCTCATTGCTCTGATAAATGACTGCAAATGGTATTCTGGCTTGCATATATTTTCTCTCATGATGACTTCCATAACAAGTGCTTACCCTAAAAATTCTACAGTATAGGTATTTCCCTCCCTTCCCCTGTGTCCTACTCATCACCTGAGCTATAATTTGAGCTAAGGATCTGAAAATGGGGGGAAAAAAAGAAGCCAACAATCTGCAGAGTGGCTATTTTAGATTTTTGTAGCATTTAATCGATTGTGTGCTCATTTATGCCACTGAAATTTAGCTCAGAGTTTATCTGAGGGATGTGCTCTGTGGAGACTACATAAATCATCACCAATATGAATGCAAAATAGCTATGTTATAGCTGCACTGATTTTGCATTGGTTACAATATTAAAATCTGGTATGGCTGTGACACAAACAGACTCAATTGTCATGTCCCTTTGACTTCCAACAGGAAGGAGATCCCACTGTTCTTTTTTCTTTGCATTTGCACAAATGTTTTTTGGTGCAAGTGTGATGACTAGGTAGCACTACATACACAGTGACAGCCACTGGATTGGCATCTATATATACAGTCCAGCAACACATCTCTCAGTTACATTCTGGGGAGCTGTGGGAACCAGCCTTTAGCTGAAACAGCAGGAACGTCCATCGCCTCAACTGTGAGCAGTACACAGAATGCCTCCAACGCACCTTTACATGAAATCCCACACTAAAAGACCTTCAGTGGGTCCAATTCTTCTCTAACAATTCAAACAAATATCTAACTTTTTAAAGTGCTGACCATCACTTCATACATTCAGCATACATTGAAGATTTTATCCAGATCCATTATTATGATGTCTAGGTCTTAAAGTAAATAATGAATAGTTTAACTGAAACTAATTCACTTCTGGTGGGATAAATGACACCCTTTTTCAGATCCATAGCCTCTGTGTGTGCCTATAAAACAGGGTACAGTTTTCATTTGTTTAGAAAAAAGCTGTGAGGACAAAGAGAGAGCTCCAAAACTGTAAGCCATGAGGTAGGTTAGATCAATAGATCATGAAAGATGCTGAGTAGCTTCTTAGATATGCCAAGACTGCCCAAGACAAGGACACAACTCATATGCAATTCTGAAAGTTAGTGGAGCCTGATTTCTTCAGCTTGTTTCAGGGTGTTAATCAGGTACACATCCCACTGTAAGTAAGAGATCTGATTTCTTATACAGGTCCAGCTGACACAGCTACTGTTAAGTTTTTGGGGTTTGTCTTTTTAAAAGAAAATTTTGCTCCCCAGCATGGTTTGTTGCACATCATCCTGCTGCTCTGATAATGACGTGGAACTCCCATGGCAACAATTTATTCTCCTCAACCATTAGACACAAAATAAAAGCAGGCACAAAAATCTATGCAAGCTATGCAAGCTTTCTCCTATGGAAGTAAGACAAATATATGTATATGAAATATATGCAGTTTAAAAAATAAACCAGAAAATGTTCCATATTTTCACTAATTATTTTCTTTAATTTCTATTTTGCTCTTCATTTCCTCTTTTAAAAATCTGGATGGATGCAGTAACATACCTCAGATTATAAAGGAAAGGTGAAAACCAATGAAGTTCAAAATTTACTGAGGGTTACTTTCTCTGCTCTTTTTTTTTTTTTTTTTTTAATTGGTGGGGGTCAGATGCCACTTTGTGATAAAGTATTTTCTTCTTTTAATTGTTCTTATTTTATTTTAAAAACTCATAAATCATTCAGCAGTATCACTATATATTTATCTATTTTTTTTAAGTTCTTAGTTAAAGAAAGACAAAGAACAGCAAGAGAGAAAACATTTCAAGAGAATAAAGAAGAGTTTACTGAAAAAGAACAGAAAACACTGGAAAGTATTCCTCCACCTGTGATACGGAACCACTAGCATTGACTTTACTGAAGTGGAATGGTAGCGAGGGGCAGGAAAAGAGCATTGCTAGACTCAATAAACCCTAAATGTTTGCTCCCTGCAACGTCTTATTGCACCTGTTTGTCAGAAAGATAAATGCAGACCTAGAAATACAAACTGATTCATCCTTTATTGCACCATGATTCACTCATTGACAGGGATGGGAGAGGAAGTTTGGAATCTTAGTTAATAGTTGCCTGTTCTTGCTAA
>NW_009649050.1:480544-486392 GCF_000708025.1 Charadrius vociferus | reverse complement strand
AAGCCAAAGAATATTTTTCCCAAAATGTGAAGAAAATTGGAGTCAAGTCCGCAATTTCATCTATGATTTACTGGAACTGTTTTTCCCACTCCATATCTGTGCCAAATAAATGTTTCTTCAAAATCTGTCCATTCCCAAATAAAATTACTTGGTCATGGGAGAGATTTCAGCTCTCCCTAGAAAGTACAGAACAGCTTGTCTTGAGAATCCACCACATTTTCAGCGCTATGGTTTGACTTTCTAAGTATATCATCGGCAGCCTGTGAAACAACATCACATAAAGAAAATAAAATTAATGTTCTTCACCTAATACATTGTGTTAATGGTTACTTAGTTCAATACCACTGTGCTTAAAAAATAAAATGGATTTCATTTACTTACTACAGTACCTAGCAGAAAGTGCACTAAAATTATTTTCCCCTTAAAAGAACAGGCTGTAAAGCCCCATTAAAATATAATTACTGCCAAAAAGGCATTTTGTACTTCCTTGAGATAAGCTGCAGTAGTGTAGTTTGAAATTTGACTTCCATTGATTCAGGATTAGAGCAACATGTTTAGATAATAAGCAGAAGGATCTCAGAGAACAGCCGGAGTGAGTCATCGGACTACAGTGTTTAGTCTGAGAAAGTGTGTTTATCTGAAGGGCTCTTGGGACTAATACGGTTCCTCTTCAGAGCTTAAAGCAGGGGGCAAAAATCATAGGCCTGGAGGTTGGCAGGATAAACATGTCCTGCGATTTGCTAGCAATTTGAGAGATGGATTTCACTACAGAGCGCACTGTTGCTGTCAGGTTGAAAAGTGTCTGCCTGGAAATGAATTCATGTGCACACAGCTCCAGACAAAGGAAAATCTCCCTGAAATGGCATGCCATCACATTTTAAGGCCAATTTTTCAAGTCTCTGACTCACACCTGGGAAATATACTGGTGCACTCAGTTTATCATAAAAAGCTCACATTTTAACAAGCAAAAATTGGTGCAATAATCTTGCAATGTACCAGCTCACTGACAGGTACAGAAATCCATTTTTCTGCATATTTGCCTGCTTCATGTCTGAAAACAAGTTTACTTTTTCCACATAGGGTCATCTCAGATTGCTTTTCGGTAACGGGAGTGCTGTCTGATGCTCTTTTAACGTTCGGCATGAGATCTAAAGAGGGTAATGCGTCATTGGGAGGAAAGCTGTGGCAAGAATAAAAGCTCCTGTGCCAGTCAACAGTTTATAAATACAGCAGGAGAGATAACTGCTGTGTATGCTCCACGAGGAGGAATTCAAACTGGGCTCCAGAAGTAGCAGCATATTTTTAAGTTAGAAGAGAGTGAGAAAGCGTAAATGAGGGAACAGAAGGTTTCTATAACTCTGTATGGAGGCTTTTTGTGCACGGCTGGAGCAGCCGGGGGTTGTCAGTCTCTGAGAATAATTGTGAAGAGAATTGAATGTAGAATAAAGGACTTGGGGTCTGAATGTCCTTCCGTTTGCACCCGCGAGTTTCCTGGAAGTCAAAGAGTTTACACTGATTTAAAACAAATATGTGTAAAAGCAGATGAGGTTTATGACACATTGGATAAGAAAAGGGAAACACCAGAACTACCTTCCCCCCAACACTTCTCCCAGCCATAAGGGACAGAGAGGCACATGGGTGAGTTTCAAGAAATGTGCCATGAACATGGTCGAACAAGGAAGCTCAAACCATCTTTAGGGATAATAGTCTGCATTTGAAGATTTCCATCAAGGTTCTATTATTTACTCCACATGCCAAATTGTAGCTAGCCCAGAGGTTTAAAAGCTAACTGAATAAAATTACTCCTGAAGCTCAATCTCATGTTTACTTTCTGTTTGATTTTACTTGCTTTTTGGTTCTGTTTTGATTGAAATGCAGATGCAAAAAGAAAACTTTTAGTGTAAGAAGAGAACTTCTAGTTCTTCTTTAGAAGAGCCGAAGACATCACTGAGAGCTGTTTCTGGCAGAAAATGTGAGGCTAAGGATACTTGTCTTCTAGGTTCAGCTGTGCCATTGAAAAAGAAAACCAACATCAATTTTTTTTTCCTTTCCTCATCACCACATACAAGTTTTCAAGCCTTGTGGTTGGAACTGCTCAAGTAAGCGCTGTTTATGACAATTCAGCTATGGACAGCTACATCAGCAATACCTGTTCTTCAAACTCTCTGAGGTAAATGTAACCTTATTCTGTCTGAAGCTGATTATGGTAAGCAAAGACAGGCTTCCCTGCTGGCAGGTGTAACAGGTGGTGAAAGGAGGGGTACTGAGTTCAGTGAAGTGTAACTACTTACACTGGCCCTACATACATTAAGAATGTGCCTCTTATTGTATCTTCAGTGGCAAAATTATATTGGAAGAGCATTAGAGGACAATTTATTATTTAGAAAATAAGTATCCAGAGTTCGTGGAACATCAGTCTGCTGCCTGAGAGGAGCAATCTGTCATATGTAATAGTCTCTATGTATATGCATGAGAAGAGGAAGATCAGTAACTAGATAAGCAATACTAACACTTTATCCACATTTCTGATTTTGACTTTGAATGTTTTTTAAGTTCACAAAGTTGAGAACCAGAGAGGTATTTCTGAAGCACCATTTATGTTTTTGGTGCTCCAAACTGAATCTATCATTTAAAATATCAAAGCTTGTAATCCAATTTCAGCTATAAAATCAGATGCAGATTTTTAACTCTGGACTTGACAATTAGGAACTATATTAATTGTTAATAAAACACAATATTTGGTCAGTGTTGAAGTGTTCAATTAATGCATAGGTACAGCAGGAAAGGAGAAGCATATTTGGTGAAATGTATTCTCTAGAACAGCAAAATACATTAACTTCAGATGGTTTCTCTACTGACTTCTTTTATTTCCCAAATAGAGAAGAATTACAATTTTAGCTCCTTGATCTGCTGAAGAGATTAAAGTCATTATTCAAAATTAATAATGAAGTATTTATGACTGTAAGGATGCCCAGAGAGAAATGAGATTTCCACTACATGATTTAGCAGCTGTAGCATCCTCTTTGTTTTAACATGAAGCTCAGCGAGGTACCATCAGAGGACACCATCACCAGTATAACTGGGTGCTTTGGATTTTCACCCTGAGTCACCAAAGTCACAGTAGGATTTCATTTTGAGCCTCAGAGAGAGTAACATTAAGCCCTCTGTGAGGAGGGAAGCTATTGCAGCTGTTGACTTCAGTGGGAGTTGGGTTAGGTCTTGATTTATTCTGGAGGTGTGCAGTGCAAATAGAAAGGCAGCAGATTCAAAGACATCTGCAAAGACAAGCAGCTGAATCTAGGATACTTAAAATGGAGAGTTTCTGAAAAATTGGGGTGTAGGAAGGTGGGAAGAGCTTCCCAGCAGAGAAACACTGAGACATGTTTCAGTGATGACAGTCTGCACTGAAAGAACAGGGAAATTTAAAGCAGAGATTTTCTTGTATCAGTTCAACTTGGATCTTGAGGTAGAATAGCTATGTCCCGGCTGTACAATGTGTGGTGCTACTGCTACAGGTCTCTGCTTGCTCCAAAATCTCTGCACCACATTTCATTATGTTGTCACTACATGCTGTGGGCCTCTAATATTATTGGTATTTTGGTGCCTCTTGAACCAAAAATTAAAATTCTTCAGTCTTTCTTTACTATTGCTCTCAACTGTTTTCGCTGTTTGCCTTATTCTGATTTCTTTTCTTACCTTTCAACTGACAGTTCTGCTAAAATTTATAATATTGGCAATAAATCCCCCCCTCAATTAAAAATGAGGTTTTGTTCTAGACTTTTTATATGATCAAAAAATAAAAAAATCATGTAAAAATTATAGTTTTGTGGGGAATGTTTTGTAAGAAGTGAGAGTGACTGGCAAAGGATGAGCTTTTTTTAAATTGGAAGACATCATATTTTCAGCTACTTAAAAGGCCAGTGCATGGGGATATTTTTTTCCTTCTTCCTGAATCTAAAAAAAAAAAAAAATTCAAAGGGATTGAAGATTGTGCTCTAGTTTGGGTTTTTTTCTTCATTATAAAAGAAACTGACAGAAAACAGAACACCATTTAAAAATATTTTCTCTAATAAAAAAAAATAAAATAGAGGCTTTGATTTTGGTGGGGGCTTAGGAAGAGAAGGAAACTCTTAACATCTGATTGTATCTTTTTTTTTTTTTTTTTTTAATCAACAACACAAACTTTTATGTTTCTAGTAGCAAAAACAAATGGAAAAAAATCAAAGTAAAAGAAATTATTCCTCTTGGTTTTTACAACATATTACTCCCCAACTCAACATAAAAACACACTGTCCATTCTTGGTTCATTAATCATCCATTCTTCGCTTTGATTTTAAGCTGGTTTATTTCCTTTGTATAAATAATATTTGCACTACTGATGCAAATTTACAATCAAATAGCTCATCTTCTCTGCACAGATCTGTAAGTGGGAGCACAACTCAAGGAGCTTTCTACCTACTGTGCTCTCCTCTATGGTTGGCAGAGTTTAACTCCTGCACTCTCAGTCTCCACAGCAAATTATGAACACACCTATGAAGATGAAGAATTCCTCTATAGCATTTTATTTCTCTTTCCATTAGCAAAAAGCTGGACACATAAACTGTGATTTATCATTTCTCTTCAGCTCTGGGTAAGAAAGTATTTTACTGAGCATTTTAACTCTACAAAATAGGACTAAAATGAATTTAGGAGTAGAATGAAGTAGATATAGACAGTGAATGATATTAAAGGATAGGACAGGCGGTCCCTGACACTAAAGCCTTATGAGAGTAAATGACTGGAGGTATAATTCCCCTAGTGGTTGTGTACTAACCACAACATAGGGCTGAATTACTAGGCTTAGACTTCCTGAGTGAGCAAAGATGTTTCTTCCTCTTCTCCAACAGAAGTACAGATATTTTCAGACATATCGAGTAGCAACTGCGATGTTCCTTGCTTCCCCCAGCCAAATCATTGCTGAAGCTATGCTAGGACTATTATGCAGAAGGAACTACTTGGGCCTGTTGTAATAATAAATTCTAGGTCAATTAAATTCACACCTTTGGAGACATGCCTTGCAATTTCTGGAGAATCAAACACTTTCACAGGAGACTTAGCAGCAAGTCACTAGTTAACTGCTGAGACTGTATAATTTTGGGTCAAGGAAGAATAATTCAGGGCATCTTTTGATTCCTGAAACTGGGTTGAGTTCACTTTGAAATTGGCCTATATTTCATTCACATGTAAAACTCACGCCACAATCCCCCTGAACTACATTCAACTTCTATAGCTTGATGTCATTTTAATTCCTGGCAGCAGACGGCTTTTCCCACCTTTTGCAGTGATGAGCTAAGGTGCATTCAGAAGTTTGGGAAACTGAGATCAAGATTTCCAGGCTTATACTTTCTAAATCTTTTTTCGTTTGTTTGTTTTAAGGATCTCCTGTCCTTGTTGACTGACTCATTCCTGTACAAGGTGCACATACATTATGGAAAATGGTGAAACTATCAAAGCCTTCAAACAAAACCTGACGCATACCTCAGGAAAAGATCAACCAGCTGCAACATTTTGGGTAAACAATAAAAATGTTTTGAGAAGGGAAGGGGATGAACTGAGTCAAATAGAAGAAATTCTTGCATTTAACTCCTTCTTTAGCCTTACTGTATGTGAAACTTAATTCCTTGACTGATGCTCACACATGCATATACATATTATATGTACACTGTGTGTTAATTTTGGCATTAAGATCTTTTCTTTATGGGTGAGAATTTGATGTTTAAATATAATTTAGGAAGGAGAAAAATGATAACAAAATATTTGCTCTACAAGTCGATCAGAAGATTCCTGTAATACGTAGAAAAGCAGGAAT
>NW_009649050.1:463665-480531 GCF_000708025.1 Charadrius vociferus | reverse complement strand
AGGAAGGATAAACACATACGACAAACCAACAACATCATTTATTCATTCCATGATTGTGATAGATGTTTCTGCATGTGAGAGAAAAAGAAACAAATAGCTTTTTATCTTCTACTCAATTAAATTTGTCTGTCTCTTCTGGTCAGATTTTGAAGTTATACTATACCACTGAAGTGCTCCTTTAATCTTCTCCTTTGTTAATTCCTCAATGTTATTCTGTCACTGCTCCCTTTCTGTTTGAATAGAGAAGCTTGCTTCCAGCTCTGTCACCTATATATCTGAGGTTAAAACCTTTGATTTTATCTCTGATTGAATGTTTCACATTGGGAAACTACTCACCTGTCCAGCAGTGTCTAGAATGTCCAAATAGGCTGGTTCGTCATCAATTCGGACTTGAGTTTTATAGGCATCCTCTGAAAAACACAGTGCAGCACGGCTAAGCATACGAGTGACTCGGAGAATGGAAAATAAAATAGCTTTACTAGTTTGGAGTAGGCTTTTCAAAAGCCCTCCAGTCTAACATAACTTTTCTTTCTTTCAGGTCAAAAAGACACTTTCTGAAATCCTACCGTCACTGCAAAGTATTAGCAAAAGGAAGCAATCTAGTCTTTTCTATTACACTACCTCAAAATAATAAAGAAGTAAATTTGCCTCGCTTTAAAAGGATAACACAGACCACAGGTGTTGTTTAAGTCACAAAGCTTCAGAGGTGTTGTGCTGGTGCTATGCAGCAGAGTGGGTTTTAGTTACCTCAATCACGCTTCCACAGAGCTTTTCCAGCAAACAGTTTCAAGCTAAAGATTGTCTAAATTACTGGGAAAGTCTCCCTGTGGCTGAAGAGGGCTTCTGGCTCAGATATGTCAGAGTAATTAATTAGACCTCTGTATATCTCTGGAGTGGATGTAAATGGATTTTTTAAAATAAATTCTGTAATCAGTGCCCTCACACTCATCATGGCCAGGGGTGGAGGAGGAAAAAACTGTGCTTGGTGGACCGTTCCCTTAGCTCGTGACTTTGTTAACCTAAATTTGAAAGAAGAAAAACAAAAAAGATGAACTATTATTTACATAAATTGTTTTCCTTACATTTCATTTTCATTTCCCTCTCAACTTTTGTACGGTCTTCCTAAGGTAAAATAGAGCTTAGATACCAGGCCATGTTTATACTTAAAACAGTCTTGGAAATTATCTGTGTTGTTTAATTAAACAAAAATGCATAGCAGCCTGAGTGGTTTTGGCGACTGATGTGATGCTTTGGCTGTGCATCGAGGCGTGACCACAAGACAAGTGCATTTCATTCATGTGAGAAGTGTCATTAATCATCATGAGCACGTGGCTGGCCTGTACAAAGACTCAATCGTGCAAGCCCTGGCTGCCAGAGACCCTCAAGACAAGGGTCTCAATGCTTATTGAGATAATGTTGAGATTATAATATGGGATTATATTACGGGTAGCGGGGATTCTCAGAACAGTCCATTTTGTACCCTTTGTATTTTGCATCATATGACACTTTATAAAAGCACATAAAAACCTGGTTTCCACCCACACAAAGAAAAAAATCAAAACATTCAGATAAGAAGGATTCTGGATGGCCTTAACTCAGCCCACTCTTGCGCAGTCAGTGGCAGGCTCTCTTAAATGACATAATCACACAGTAATTTCTGTGACTCTCCTGCTTCTTTTAGGCCTCAGTTCAGCAGATTACTTAGGCACATGCCTCGCTTTAAACAAATACCTAATCCCACTGACATCAGGAGGACCTGGAGGCTCAACTAACTGTATGATACATTGCCTTGCTGAGAAAGCCAGAACACTCCAACCAGCATATGCTTCAGTCAATATATCTTTTTTTAGGAATTGCTGAATAAGAAGCTCCATGCCAAAGAGGCATGGCAATGATGCGTGCAGTAGATATTTTTTTCTTTATAACTTAACAAAAATATGAAAAACTAATATGAAAGTACATAAAATCAAGTATGTTATTTCCTTCATATGAATTCTATTAAGACTATGAAGTATTATTAACGTGTTTCCTTGCAGGTGGGTGCCCATTTGCATTACATTCATGCATACATAGTTAACATATGACTTGCATAAATTTAGCTTGCACTCTTGGCTCAGCAGCTGGATAGTCTAAAGCCAATATGCCAGAGTCCTACTCCTCTCTTCGCTTACACCAATGTGAGTTTTAATGCAGGAGCTTTAAAACAGTTAATGCAGAGAGATATTTGTATAGTCAAGATCAGCTTGGATAAAAATTAAGCTGGAACCTTAATAAATCCTGTCTTATTTGCTAAGGAAATGAATTAGGAGTTCAGAATTAGTTCTAACTAAAAGACCCACTGGTCTCTGAATATAAGTAATAGATTTCAGCAAGTATGAAAGATATCTACGTCTAATACCCTGCTGAGCCTACTCCAGGTGTACCCCCATACCATGCCACTCTAATCAGTAAAGTTTCGACTGTCAAAAGCTGGAACAAGGCTATGTTTATAACCCTTTTACTTTGCAAAAGTAACACTGAATGTACAAACCTATTTTCATTTATTTTATTTTCTCAAACTATTAACGTTAAAACACATCACAAAAATGTGCCAGAGTTACTGTCTCGTTTTTATTCTTAATATATGCAAACTTCTTCTGTTGGTGGTAGTGGAATATATTGAACCAAGCACTCAAGTCTAAATGGTTTTCTAAGCAAAGCATGTACTTGGAACACACTTTTTATTTGTAGGATTTGCCTTTGCCCCAGGAAATGTAGAGACAAAACAGGAAGAAGATAGGACTTTCATTTGTGATGTTCTCTGTCTGCATATGTGCAAAAAGCAGGATAGTACAAATAATTCAGAAAAGCTTAAAAATATCCTCAACTGGGGTGGGATAAGCAGAGGTATTCTTAATCTGTATTTGAATGGAAAATGGATGGAAGATTTAATGCCTACTTTTTTCTTAAGACACTTATTTAAGAGGAAGGCCGAAAGCCCAAATTTATCAAGGGAATTGCTATCTTGAGCTGACACCCTTGTGCCAGAGATCACATTATAGCACCCACTTACGACCTATCAGCTTCTTAATGCTCAAGCACAACCAGTCTTCTGAGGGACACCATCTTTACATTTACCCTGTGTATTCACTGATCTCCTGGGCTACTAGGACCATGGATTTTTCCAGTGCAGGAGGTAGAAGAAAGATGCATAAACTGAAAAACATATTTCCCATCTCATGTTGTATGGACCAGGAAGACAAGCTGAGAGTGGAAAAGCTGTACCATTTAGTTCTAGCTTACAATTAATACTTTTAAAGTGAGATTTCATCTCAGGAACTAATGGAAATAGAGCTAAGTGAGGGTTTACATAGACAAAAACCTTTGTTTTACTCATTTGGACTACGGGACATGGGCATTAACCTGGAAAGAAACAACCTCCTAGAGATCAAGAGTTGGATATGTCTGTATCTTGACCCAGTTGACATATTTTTTGCTTTATTAGTAGCTATAACTCGAAGCAGAAACCCTGGGGTCTTCAAATGCTTCCAAAAGGATTTCAAAAGGAACTGCTATGTAGACAGTCTTTTTTAGTCCCAGGAATATAGTACACACTATGGTCATATTCAGGAAACAGAAACCCTGAGATCTGAGAGGAACACACTGTTTACATGTGGACAGAGAAGAATAGAACTGAAGGTGTATAACTGAAATAACATCTAAGCATATATAAAACAGAGCAGGAGCACTAGCAAACTCACAGTCTAATCTCCTCTCTTTAAAAATTATTCACATTGTTAAAAAAGCTGTCTGGTATATTTACACTATTTGCAATGTTTGAGGACATTACATTGTCTTTCACTTAATTAATTTATAATACTAATATAACGCTCACTTGAAAGTTAATGGGGAGCTGCTAAGCCACGTGTATCTGAATTTTACATCTTACAGCTCTAAGGACTAATATATATTAAAAGGCCAAACACCAGCTGTCATTTCAGTAAAGCATTAAGATAAGGTGCAAAAAAGAGATGAGAATAATAATCAGACATCAGACAATAAGTCAGACAATAAGTATATATCTTACATTAAGTTCAGCATTAGTCTTTTTCTGTGAGGCTAACTGTAAGGTCGCAGCTCCTGGTTTAGTTAAAAAGCAGCAGAAAGATAGGGTATTATAAGAAAAAAGATGTGGATGGATTTTATTGCTATTGCTGTAAGATATAACCAAGATGTAGCCATGACTCAAACACAGACTGCAAAAAAGAGCAATTTGTAGGTACCAAAGAGAAAAATTAAATAAGAACACCTGCATTCTTTCAATCTGTATAGTACATGAATATATGAACTGAATAGTTAAAATATCAGGCAAAGCTTAAACTTTAAAGAGAATTATTCTCTACCTTCTCTGTATAGAATATGGACTTCCTTAATAATTTAATGTCCTACAAAAACTAAAACTAAAAATATATAGAAATTTCAGCTTAAAAAGTTATACTACTTGACTTGAAGTATTACTGACTGTTTACTGTTTTCCAGGATGGGGGGAAAAAAAACCAAACAAACAAACACAAAAAACAAATAGAAATCCAACTGTTTTCTGAAAGGCACCTGTTCTTTTTTAATATTAATTCTTTCCTCCTTTACTGAATGTAGCATTTAAATAAAGAAAAAATATCTTTTGAATAGGTGATTTTTAAGTTTTTTTTCTTAATTGTTTGATTGTCCTTTGCAGTATTATGAAAGAAAGGAAAAAAAAAAATCTTCTTTAAGCCTTTGTTACTTGACTTATTTTGTAAAATGAATGCATCCGCTTTTTTCAGCTTTCCTTTTTTATAGGACATCAGACAGAAGTGCAATAATTAATGTGAGGTTGTGTTGCGATCAGTTGTCTTAGCACTGGAGAAGCTAGATTCATAAAAAATATATCAAAGACTTTTTCAGCTATGAGCAGGTAACTGCTTCCTGACAAATAGATTTGGATGGTGTACAATTTAAATGGGAGTTGGAATGGGCTTTTCATCTGCATTACAGACATGTTCCAGTCCCTGAAATATAGGTCAGCTGCTTTTTTCTTACATTTGTTAATTCTGCTTATATTCCTTCTAAATAAATAGTCTCTCTTCTTCTCTGTCTTACACACTATCATCTGCAGTTAAAACCAATCAGATTCTCACATATATAGATGAGCCAAAATATATTTTATTTGGCTAAGGAGGTGCCAAACCAGCAGAATGAAGTCCAAGCTCAGTCAGCCACACCTGGAATTCTGCCTGTTGTTTTTCTCCCTCTGTGCCAAAGAGACAGCAGGAGACCCAGCTCTTGGTGTGCTTAGATTACCTGCTACATGCGCATTTTAATCCAGAGGTGCTCCTGCATGTAGGATAACCATGAGTCTTTGGCTGGATGAGTGCTATTTCTATTTACAACAACGAGTTTTTAAATAAAAAGAGAGTGGATGAACAGGGACTTAAAACACTGTACCAACTTCTACACATAAACTCCTTCTATTCGAGATAAAAATATGCATGTCATAGGAATTGCCCATCAAAATACCTTGGCTTTACAATTTCCCTTAGCATACAATTATTTTCTTGGAGTATGACTGTCTTATAATTTGTGTGAGCATTGCTATCAGCATTTTGCAGACAAGGACACCAAGTCACAGAGGTTGCCTCCCCATGAGCTATGCACACATGATAAGCAATGAATGGTTTAGAATAGAAGAACTGACAGATTTGATTGCTTTGTATTCTGTAAATACGCACATAGATAGCGGTATCTTTTAAAATAAGGCAAGTAAGAAAATTAGTACTAGACTAGTAGCTAGGATACTTAAATATCCCAATTCCATTTCAGCCTAGTGTTACATAATTCTGCATTATACCAACAATTGACAATACTTCAAATTATTTTTTCCAGTGCTACTGCTTTTTCTTTCTCAGCATTGAACTGCATTTGCTATTATACTGTCATTTGTTTAGCTTTGTCAGGTCTTTGCCAGATCTTTCAGGTTTTGCTCAGTTTTAACAGCACTAGTTGCCCGCTCCTGCCTATACGAGTGATGGTAACAGACACCATTATTCCAGGCAGAAGAATCTTGATGATGTTTTGCAGAATGGAGAAAAAATGGCCACTACCTTTTCAAACCCACAGATAGAAACTCTTTCTTCAGTATCCACACACTTTGAACTTGTTTGTTATTTCTATGAGAGAGAAGCAGGTAAGTAATGCAGCATTTAATGCAGATAGTATGATTCTGCTAACCTTATTTTTATAAAAAAGCTCTAGTGTAGGCCTTGGGAGAATTAAAATAATCTGAGGAAAAACAAAGCATTAGTCATGTTAAGTGCTTATCGTAAAAGGAATTCATACATTTATTCATTATACATTCAGTTGCATGATGAGAAACACAGCACTTTCTATCTTTCAGTTTTCATTTTAGCATTAAAATTACCATAGACATATTTTCAGATAAGATATTAAACCAAGGTCTTGGCCACATATGTCTTTAGAAAAGATTCTGTAATGTTATTTTCAAATGGCCTTGCTAAATTCAAATTCATATTACTGTTGTACATTCCAACTCTCCTTATTAATTTAAATTGAAGATTCAATTCTTCGTTTCCTTTATTTAGTCTGTGTTCAGCATTATGACATGTCCTTAACTAACTGCCACATTCTCTTTTAGAGGTTCCTGCATTTCCAGTGGCACATAAAAACAAATCCTTTAGTGTTCATAAGATAATTCATGATTTCAAGGAGTAAAGATGCACATAGAAATACAACAAAGTGCTTTTATTCTGTAAGTCTGAAAACAAAAGAGAAGAACACTTCAAAGCTTTCAGTTGATTTTATCCTCCTGAAATAAGCAGTGCTAGTATCTTCAGTGGAAAACAGAAGCACAACTAGACCATGCCCAGACCCTCAAATAAACCTCTGCATTTAATCCCACCACCATCAATAAAAAGCAACGCCCAAATTCCTGGAGGAGGACAGAGTCTAAATTACCTGTTGAGCATTCAGAATCGTTGCAGTATAACAAAGGTATGAGTTTAGGCCCAGAAAGTCCCATGCGGTCTGAGTATTTGTTATTAGGAGATTTTAACTGAGGCATCTTCATTGTCATCCTCTCATCTCACTCCTTTAATTTCGACCCTGGCTGCCATTGACCATACTCTGTCTGCATCTGGTTACACTAATAAAACTAAAAGCTTCCTCAGCCTAATGAGTATTCTGTTTGGTTCTCACCTCACTGCAGTGCTCCTCTTTTAATGCCATTATGTATCTGTCTTAAAACAGCTGCTCTCAAATTAAGTTTCTCCCCCTTGTTGGGCTGCCTAATGTTTCAGATCTGTGCTCTGCAGGGCAAGACTGATAACACACAGCTGCTGAAGGAGCCTGATTGATTTTCAGCATTGGGTACTTACACGGCAGCTTTCTCAGTGACCTGAAATGCACTCAGTGCCTTCCAAATTGGGAAATGGGTTATCCATTGCATTTTCTGTCTTCTTTTTCTTTTTTTTTTTTTCCTTTTTCTTTATGTTGCTGTTGTACCTATAGATATGTACAAGCACCTCTTTTTCAGTGTCAGCTCGCAGTTTCATTACTGTGATACCCTTTCATTCTCTGCTGCAAAGCAGGGGAAGCAAAAGAAACTTAATCTCACTTAGTCTGCAGTAGGCACAAGAAAGAAGCATTATCTGTGCTTTAAAAGGTTTGTGTGAACAGAAATCTGAGTGAATTGAACTTTGAGACAGTTAAATCTGGTTTGTCTTCTCCCCTTGGGTCCTCATTATCATAAAGTTTACCAAAATAAGCAGTTGAAAAAGGAGACAATGGTCTGGGTGTCTTTCAAGAAGAACCAAAATTAAGAGTGATTTTGTTGCACAAAGTGTTGCGTGGGAGAGGTTTTCATCTACGTGTTCTCATCAAGAATGAGACAAAGCACGATGTACAACAGAAAGTTCAAGGTTCGATATCCACTTTCAGGCAAAGAAGATAAAACATGTAAGACCAAAATGGTCAGCAAGGCAAACTCATTGCTACATTCTCTGGTCATACAGCGCCTTACACACAGTCAGATCTCTGTCATCAGGGCTCAGATTTTTTATGTGGTATATGTGAACGTAACACCTTCAGTCTGCTTTCATGGTAACAAATGCTCCACAGAAATCAGTCAAAGCCACCCAACATTTATAACAATATTGACTATGGGAAACACTTTCTCCACTACTACTTGTCCTCCACAAAGTGAACGTTTTCACACCTGAGCTGGTTTTGTCTGGGATAAAGTTAATTTTCTTCACAATAGCTAGTATGGGGCTATGTTTTGGATTTGTGTTGGAAACACTGGTGATAACAGGGGGATGTTTTAGTTACTGCCGAGCAGTGCTGACACAGCACCAAGGCCTTTTCTGCTCCTCACACCACCCCGCCAGTGAGTAGGCTGAGGGTGCACAAGGAGTTGGGAGGGGACACAGCTTATCCCAACTGACCGAAAGGATATTCCATACCATATGACATCATACTCAGCAGTAAAACTAGGGGGGAGGTTGGCAGGGGGGCTGCTACTTGGAGACAGGCTGGGTATCAGTTGGTGGTGAGCAATTGCTTTCATTTGCATTGCTTGTATTTCTTGGGTTTTATTTTTCACTCTCTTTGTTATATTTTTCTTTTCCTTACAATTACTATTGTTATTATTGCTATTATTATCACTAATTAAACTATTTTTATCTCAACCTACTAATTTTCTCACTTTTACCCTTATGACCCTCATCCCACTGGTGGTGGGGAGTAAACAAGCGGCTGTGTGGTGCTTAGTTGCTGGCTGGTGCTAAACCACAACAATGCTGTTAACTTGGATGCATCACAGTTCTTACTTCAGTTCCTACTCAATATTCGATGCAACACGTCAACAGATCCTTCTACACTGAGTACTGACATTTATTCAATCCCTTCAGGTGTTTCATTATAGGGAGATTAGGTATATGCACATATATGTGATATCTGTATGTGGATTTATGTGTTTGTGCATTGGCATATATGTACCTACATATACAAATACAGAGAGTCATGTAAGACTCAGAGTATCTGAATGTGCAAGAAGAGAATATCATAAATTGATCCCTATGTGGTGTATCTGCAATGTGTAAAAATACCTCGTAAATTCAGGAGCAGGAGCAGATTGAAAATTAAATACAAAAATATCCAATACAAATGTCTTCTGCTACGGAAACATAGGCTTTTTTAAACACTACAACACTATATATTAATTTTCTAATATTTGCAACATTTTATTTTTTAGTTGTACATATGCATTTTCCCCCTTAAAATGTAATTATTAATAAAAGTAAAATGCATGTTCACAAGAGCCCATGAAAAACAGAATCATTAAGAGCTCTGATCAAGTTCTAACTGCAGTTCATATGACCAAGATGAAGTCTAAAAAATAATGTGCCCCTCTTCCTTCTTTCCCATAAACATACGGATGGAGAAGTTGATTCCCTTCTTAGATAACAATGTACTGTGAAATGTAGGATTCACCTTGGGATGTAGCATAATCACCTCCTATAAATGACGGGCTTCTGCAGAGATTTGGATAAAAGACTGACAAAGTCTATGTGAATAATTTGGCGTAGTGCAGTAACTGTCAGTCATGACGCAAACGCTGTTATCAACAAAGCCACCACTTATGTTTTTAATCTGCAAGCATGCACAGATGTGGCTAAATTTATATAAACAATTATAAAGAATATGAGTTGCTGCCCAGAAAACACTCAGTTCTTCTTCAGACCTTGTACTAGAGTCCTTCAAACAGGCTAATTTTGCTTGTAAAGTGTCTGACCCATGTGAATATGACTATCTGAGTGACATATATTTTTCTCAGAACCAGCTCTTGAAGAGAAAAATTGACTTCTTACTAATGTTAGCATTTTTGTAAATCAAGGCTAGCGATAACTAGACAAAACTTCGCTGTAGCACCAGCTTTTCTGTTAGAAACCACTTGCAATATAGATAATGCTACTAATATTTAATAAAGACATATCATTACTTTTTCTGCTTCCAGAAAAATGTCATTTACTTCAAAGATGTACATGAACAAAGTGAACAAGGTACTCCAGTTTAATCAAAACATGATAATTAACAGGAGTCCAAGTACCCTTATCTTGGGGAACAAGAATAGCAGGTAGAAATTTCACTACTCTTTAAAGTCCGTGATTGTGCTACTGAGTGGGAGGATCTGACAGCTACGAATTCACTTCTTGTCATTTCAGGGGGAGTAATTAACAAGTTGACTACATCTGTGTGGCTATTAACATGGACCGTGCCTTGGATTTAGTAAGGTGTAGATGGCTGCCGGCTTCCATGAAAGAAAGGTTAATGGAGACATTTGTCCTGTGATGAAGAATTTTAAATTGAGCATGATAAATCGTCCACCTCTAGGAAACCATAGTATGAGTGCCTCTTCCAATTTCAACAATCATTTAAGGGATATTTTTACAAGTCCTGGTATACAGGAAATAGGTAAGCAAGTTTTCCACTGGTGACCCAATTCACAGGGTTGCAAGTCTCTCTTCAGCTCCTTCCAAGTTCATGATCCTTATCAAAATTACTGTCACTGTATGTGGGTTGTGATACCTATTACAGTAGATGTTAGGGTGAGATGAATCATGCTCTAGAATTCTGGTACGTTTGTGTTGTGGATTAGAGACCACAACCTGCATGTGACTTCACTGTGGTTTATAGTTCTGTATAAATGTATAGACTATCCTGCTTAATGTCACCACCCAGATGGACACTTTGCTCACATTTTACCCGGTCAGGATCTGTAGACTAGGGCCTGATTTCAACAGGTTATATGAGTGGCTCAATCTAATGAAAGCATGTATATGAAACTCTACTAAAAGCCCTGCAAATAGCTAAGAACCTAAGACAGAGCTGTCCCAATTTTCTATGATAGGTCAATGTTTGGAGTATCACTGTAGGCCTCCACCTGAAGAGCTCAACTCTAAGAATAAGCTCTTCTGTGATAAGAAGAAGCACCCTTCCAACTACTTTTGACACTACAGTTTATTAGATTGGTCAATTAGAGACCCGGTGTATCAAAGCAGGGGGAGGTAAGGATTGCTGGATTGAGTCAAATCAAAAACACCTGTTGCTGCCTGTATGAAGCTGACAGGAAAAAAATAAATAGCCTATTTTGTGTAGAACAGAGAAAAATATTTTGACAGTGGTTTCTATTCTTGGCTAACTCCTTCTAGATTCTGAATATGATATGTATCATTATGAAAGAATTACAGTAAAATTGTTTCACTATTATCATTATTAGTGATGTTACTACTATTCAAAAATATACCACAGAAATGTTTTGATATTGTCACAGTTATGAGAAAAGCCTTTTTTTTTCCCCCTTCCTAAATGTTAATCTGGCTAATCAGTGCTTAAAAATAGCAACCACAAGGTCACACTGCCATACAGTTTTTGGTTATTTTTCTTCTCTCTATGTTTAACACATATACAATTAAACTCTGAGGTTTCTAGGAGGAATAGAAGGGTTATACACTGTGCTTTGATTCTCCGTTAACACTTTATTCAGTGGAGAAGACGGCCAAGGCAGGAGTATGTCTTACTTCTAACACAAAGAGTTAATGGAAAATAGTAAGTGTGAACTATTAACAATTAAGGGGGTTTGGTGCTTTTTTGCATGTGAACGTGCATCATAGGTCTCATGGCAACACACAGGAGAAACACTTTTCTCCCCTGGTAGAGCCATGGTAGGCAGACGTTGGGCAGAGATGTCTGAGACATAGAGTTGTTCATTTGTTTGCGTGCTTTCTGAAAAAGGGAAGAAAGAGAAGTCAGATCAGTGGCCAGACTATCAATTCAGGTCATTCAGGTTAGGTAGATGTTCCAAATGAGATTATAAGAAGTAGAGCCATAGAAGATCAACCCATTTTTCTCTTTTGGAGAGTGACCAATAACCCAGGGAATCCCACACAATGATTTTTGCTTGACATATTCTCTCAGCTTCCAGTTATTTGAACCTCAAGGACCCTTCTGAGCTGGGCACAGAATCTTTCTGTTTAACAACTCTTGATGGATTTTTTTCCATCCAATAGTTTACCTAAATGTTTTTTTAATCCATCTAATTTTTTGGCACAGGTAATTAACCCTAATGTCTTTGAAAAGAGAGATCAACTTGGGAAGGGATTTTTGCTTATGGGCTGGTGTTTGAGAGTGACTCTGCAGGAGACGGCTGACTCAGTTTTCATGTCTTGCCTGTCCCAGAAATAAAAGGATCTGTTTTCTCCTCACTTATACTTTCATTACCCCATAGGTGATCCTACACTATCTCTTTTGCCACTTTTTGAGATTGCTCAATTTTTTTTACTAAAGTGATTAAACTCATTAATCTGGCAGACAACTATTCTGTGTTGGGGTGGCTTAGCTGTCTTCTGGACTGCTGTTGAATCAGCCAGAAAAATTGTTTGATGAGTGCCAGAGAGCCAGTAAGGCTGGGAGAAAGGTGAAGATAAAGAGTGGGACTTCCTCCTTGTCCACACAAATGAGTTGTTAGATTTGGCTCATCTCATCTCACAAAACTCCAGTCTGTTGCAGGGCCTCCAAAGTCTGTTCCTAGAGGGTGATAGTTCATGCATCATTCCTTGTTTGTGATTTAGGGTAAAGTAATTAGATAGCTCTGTACTGGGTCTCTTCTATATTTTTCACTCTTTCTTTCCCTGAGACCTCACAGCACATTGCAGAGACCCATAACTGTAGCTGCTGTCTGGTACCACTGTGGCTGAAGGGAATCTGTTAACATAGCTGCTGTGTTATGTTTTCTAAGGGCATGAGTGATGGACAGACAAAGACAACTGCATTTCCAAGACTAAACTGCAGGCCTAAAAGCTCGTCAAAGTGTTCTGATTAACCTCCAACCTTTGAGCGGGTGTTCGGTGAAATGATAGGGAGAAAATGACAACTATGAGAACAGTTCTCTGGGACACCTACTCCCTAGAAAAACATAGACTGAATTTGCTGGTCTGCTGTTGTTTATATCAGAGACATTAGCAAAGGAAAATCAATAGATTAAGCACTGTTTCCTGAGTCTCTAAAAATGCTAAGTGACAGCGAGCTGTCACCAGGTGTAAACAGCCCTCAAATAATTGGGTGATGAGTTGCATTTGTAGGAAAATATGAATGTGACAAAGCATAGCAGACATTAAGTGTGTGTCCAGGATTTTAGATGTGATTCATCTTGATTACAGACAGGGAAATATAATTGGTTGCTTTGGTTATTTCTTACATGAAGTCTGCAAGCTGTTTAGGACTGATTAAATGGTTTATGAAAGCAAAGTTCCAAAGAAAAGAAGTTTAATAGCAGGGCTAGAGATCATGAATCTGAGTAACACAGCATATTTAGAATGGGCCTAGACTGTTTCATTAATGAGGAAAATACTGATGTTCTCAACAGAGGAAGGGGGGCAAAGAATCAAAACTCATCTTGAGCTGAAAATGCACCCAAGTTAGCGGATATAGCTCAGACAGAAATGTTGAGAGGTGGGTGATCCAACTATGGTTAACCTGCTCTTTAGAGGGAAACTACCATCTTTTAAAAAAAATCTTTCCAAGATGAACATTGTTTGTTTGTTTCTTTGTTTGTTTGGTTTTTTTAATCATTTTTTTTCCATCATGGAGAGAAGGATCTGCTGTGATTTTCCAGTCTCCATTCCAAATGGCTTCAAATAATTTCTATTTCCCTTCATGGTAGGATACAATAACAACAGTAAGCAGAAGGTATTTTGTTCCTTCTTTGAAATCTAAACTAACTGAGCAGTTCAGGCACTTCTTATATTCTTAATTTCTTAATACTATGCCCTCCTTTCCTATTCATGGGGTTTTTTTAATCTTACAGTGGGAGCACCTATGCTGCCAGACACATGTCAATGCTATTCTTTCTTTTGCCATCTTAAGAAATATTCTACATGGTGAGTCCCACTCTACATTTTCCTCCCTTCACTGTAGGACATCTATCCAGACACTCTGAGAGATATCATCATGATCTGTGAAGGCCCTTGATCTGATGAGCTGTCGGGGAAGGCACTGTAATACAGATTCAGGCACCTGCAATTCAGATTCAGGCACCTGCATTTAGATAGCTACAAAGTATGTGCCTACATGCAAGGTAGGTATTTAAAATCCCCTTACACTTAATGGAAGTATAGACTCTATTCAGTTACCCACACATGACCCTTGCTGCTTGCTAAGCTTTTTGGGAATATCCTCTGTCTTTCCTTTGCCGGACTAGAAGGGATCTGATCCCCCATACATCCTGTGTCACATCCACAGGGGACCAGATGATGATGACACAAGACCTGTGGGAGATCCACAGCATTCTGGATCAGCAACCTGAACCCAAGCAGAATATTGTAGGACATCTCAGATGGCTCTCGAAACCTGTGATAAGGGAAATGAACAAAGACTGAAATTCTCCATTTCCCTTTTTAAATGATGATGACTGTGGAACACAAATATAGGTAATTTTGCTATGTCTACACAAGTAGTCTGAATACCCTTGGAGACAGTCTTTGGAGACAAATTGTACTGGTTCCAGATCATTTTATATAAGTTGTTTATCCAGTCTCAGATAAGGCTAATAGATGTATGGAGAAATATGAATGAAAGGCAGTAGTGATATTTAGCTATCAATCATATTAATTTTCTAAAAACCAATAATTTTGGAGATAAAATCCCACTGTGTTTTTTTTGGTCCAATCCATATATTTTACCTTCTATGGGAAAATGAGAATGAGATTGAAATTAGGGGTGGAACATACACATATACACATCTTAGATAATAGTAGAAATGATCTAGAAACATTTTGTACCCTAAAAATGAATTTGAATTGCACTTTTGTGGCAAGATGTCCTTCTCCTGATCTAGTAGACAAGCCCCATCTTTGCCTTCTTTCAGTCTGTCATTACTGAGTTTGTATTTCCCTTGCTTTATCCTTTTTAATTTTCCTGCCTTGAAAACAGATATAATATTCTTTATTACAGAGATATTTTTTTTAATATGTGTTAGAAAACCTTAGAATGTTTTCAGTCACATTTTATCTTTTTTTCTCAAGTTCACCCAGTCATTTCCACCATCTTATTAAACATGAGTTTAAATGTGGTTTATTTGATGCATTGGTGAATGCATTACTTCGTTAGGAAACCTCATGGAAATTCATGTGCTTAATGCTAAAGTGCCTCCCATTCCACACCCATTTCAATTAAAGTGTGACATTGACACAGCCTTAATGTCCTCAACTCCTCATTTGACACAATCTCATGCAGTGATATCTCACCAAAACAGGAAGCTGCTTTCGCATCTCGTTTGCATTATGTATTCATTTTAAGATTAGTCACATGGCTAATGAGCATCTTGGAGGCTGTCCAGTTTGCTACACTATGGCATGCTTCGCTTCCTTTCCTGCCACTCTACTTGCATTAACTCTCTGTGATATTGCCAAAGACTGTACAGAGTGTAAATTGCTCTTATCCATTTGTTCCAGAAAATGATCACATCCACTGCCACTTGGAAATTGTTCCCATTGTTGACTACAATTAAATATTAAATGTGTGCTGAAATAATTTCATTTTCATGAAGTGCTAACCTCTGAAATTTTGCCCACATACTGTCTAATACTAAAAGAATTTCGTCCTTCCACTCCCCATTTACTAACAAAAATGATATGTTTCTGTCACAAAATTCTGAACTGCAATGTTTGTAGTGAGCCTAAAATACAGTCATTATTCCCAATTTATCTTGAGGTGGCATTAAACTCAAAGTGACAGCAATAAAATTAGCACTTCAGGTAGCATTTAACTTTTTAATCAATGTTATTCTATATTTTAAACAAATACTGACACATCTATTTGTGTATTTATGTGTATGCACATTTATTATATCTATACGTAAAGGCTGCAGTTTGAGTTTCTCTAGATCTAATCAACTTTTCCAAACTAAGACAACCCGCTAAAATAAAAGAAAGTTTAATATATCAGAAGAGGCCATCTACTGTGATTGTTTATTTTCACACCATATGTGTGATCCACACTGTACAGAGGATTTCTCTGAATAAATTCCTATTGGAACAGACATGCACCGCTTACAAAAAAAAACCCCAACCAAACAAACAAACAAAAAACCCACAGAAAAAACCCAGCTGCCTCCCTCAAATAAATCCATATTAGTCTTTTTAAAAGTTCTGGATTTAAAAAAGTGTTGGACTGTCCATCACAACATCCAGTAAATTCTTCAAAAGTATAGGTACACCTTCTACAAACACTGAAAGAAAAACATGTAAATAATTCCAAATCTCTTTGCATAGCTTTTTTAAGATCAAAATTAGTGCATTTGGAATATATGCATGTATGACATATAAATTTATGAGCACATGTATCACATAATACAGCAACTGAAATATCCTTTTAAGAAAAATCACAGGATCACAGAATCACAGAATGGTCAGGGTTGGAAGGGACCTTTGGAGATCATCTAGTCCAGCCTCCCAGCCAGAGCAGGGTCACCTACAACAGGTTGCACAGGACGGCGTCCAGGTGGGTTTGGAATGTCTCCAGAGTGGGAACCTCCACAACCTCTCTGGGCAGCCTGTGCCAGTGCTCCACTACTCTCAAAGTAAAGAAGTTCCTTCTCATGTTAAGATGGAACTTCCTATGTTCAAGTTTGTGCCCGTTACCTCTTGTCCTATCACTGGACACCACTGAAAAAAGACTGTTCCCATCCCCCCGGCACCCCCCCTTTAAGTATTTGTAAGCGTTAATAAGATCCCCCCTCAATCTGCTTTTCTCTAGACTAAAGAGACCCAAGTCCCT